>NC_064615.1:419729139-420032169 GCF_023898315.1 Schistocerca nitens
TCGGCAATGAAGAGGACACTAAAGATTTCTGTTCTCGCCGCCGTAGTCTCTGTCTTGGACTACCCCAGGAGTTTCCTTCCCACGGAACACCGAATTGTATATCGTTCACATTGTAAACTATCCATACATTTCTCATCCCCAGCTATTTATGTTTTCTTCCTTCCATCTCACCATACCAGTACCCATTCGTATAATGAAGCCAGCTTCGTCTCATCTGCTTTATTCACTTCTGTTGCTATAAATATCGTTTACATTGACAAGAACGTGACGGAATTGTTTAAATGATATTCATAAGTCTGACATTCCTTAAAGTACATACTAAACGTCAGTAATATTTACAGTAAACACAGCAAGTGAGATCACTACGCTGGATTTTGAATGTTGTCATTAGTTGAAAAATTCCAAAGCATCTACGAGTGCCTCTTATATCGTCAGTTAATTCGCGCAGAATCCCAGTAAAGTACCTTTTGTAGCTGGCAGATGTCAATTGTTATCAAGTGCCCACTAAGATGTTTTGGCAGTATCCCTGCACTCATTGGGGCCCGTTTCACTGATTTACTCCATAATTGCTGTAGCTCAATGTTCAAATCCTCGTATGTATCACGTTATTCCAGCTGTTTCTCGTCACTTTTACTATCACCTGGAATGGCAATGTCGATGATACACATTTTATTTTTCTCCATATTCTGTTGTACTGCCTTTCGGCATTCGCGATGTCTGAAGTCGTAAATCGTACGACAGATTTGACATGTTAGTTTTCAATAATCTTTTTCTGACTTGGAGTCCGACCAGATCTATCCTACCGGCAGATTGTATTTTTGGCGTACGTTCCAGTGGAACATTCATGCCAAGTAATTGTGGCACTGCTTTTAAACAGTCTCAGAGACCTTACTGCAAAAGTTTAAAGTGTGATTAATTTTTTTCTAAATTTTTTTGCAGAGTCCGCACTTTGGGTTAGGTGCTGATTTCTCTAGTCTGCATTTAATAGCGTTAGTTACGATAACTTATTCCTGTGTCCGTCCCTGGTAGATTAGTGGTCAGCGTGACGGCGACGACACCCGATGGGAGGCCCTAGCAACACGGCATTTCCATTTTACTTATTCCTGTGAAAAAAAAAATCCATCAGTGACTTTCGTTAGCGTTTCTTTACCTACATTTACTACTACGTATTTTCTGTAATGTTTAATTTTGTTGATATAAAAGTTTTCTGGGTATGGTACCGCGTCATAATATATAAAACTGCTGCTGTTCAAGATAAACCAACGCTGCGGCCATGGTTGCAGCGGCCTTCTTCTGTGTCTACTAACGTTGGTTTATCTCCAGCAGCAGTAGTTTTACACATTATGACGCGGTACCATACCAAGAAAATTTTATGTCGACGGATTCTGGCCGCGGAAGCATATGCATTTATATTGAATATTGTTGTGTGTAATAGTACGCCAGTTGTTGAAGTGAAGATAAAAACAAAAAAATTCACTACCTTTCCTTCCTCCACCAACAGATTATCTTATGCAGGTGTGCAAAAAGTAAGGACGAAAGTAAATTTCGCGTGATGTGTCACTGCCAAGTAACAAAAATAGATGAAGCTTGGGCCACACACAGGAATAACTGCTACACTATGGTACAAAATGCAACTGAAATGATTACACAACGCGATGAACGTAAAAGACAGTTTTGTTCAAAGACGACAGTCAAACTGAAGTCACAGCGATTTATAATCGTTCCATGGACATTACAGAAGGCGGGACGTGGTTCCTAATGTGATTTGCTATCACCAAGGACAGCAAACCGTGCCCTGCGTCTTACAGCCACGATGGCCACAAGGTTGGTAAGGTGTTCTTGCGACAAGGCGTTCTACTCCTCAACCAGCGCTTTTGACATTTTCCGAATGGTCGTTGGTTCATTAGCGGGAGCTGTAATACGTCTCCTCAGCGCATATCGTATGTGCGCGGTTGGATTTATGTTGAAGGAACGGGTGGACTACTCTCTTCGTCGAATACCCTCCCGTTCCAAGAGCATCTGCGGTGTCCAATGTGATCGCGCGTTGTCGTCCATAAAAATTCGCGGAGCAGTGTATTTCTGGACCATTTATAACGTATACACCGAAGCGCCAAAGAAACTGGTATAAGCATGCGTATTCAAATACAGAGATATGTAAATAAGCAGAATACGGCGCTGCTGTCGTCAACGCCTATATAAGACAATAAGTGTCTGCCGCAGTTTCTAGATCGGTTACTGCTGCTACAATGACAAGTTATCAAGATTTAAGTGAGTTTGAACGTGGTGTTACAGCCGGCACACAACATCTCCGAGGTAGCGATAAAGTGGGGGTTTTCCCGTATGACCATTTCACGAGTGCACGGTGAACATCAGGAATCCGGTAAAACATCAAATCTCCGACGTCGCTGCGGCCGGAAGAAAATCGTCCAAGAACGGTGCCAACGATGACTGAAGAGATAGAAGTGCAATACTTCCGCAAATTGCTGCAGATTTCAATACTGGGCCGTCAACAAGTTTCAGCGTGGGAATCATTCAACGAAACATCATCGATATGGGCTTTTGGAGCCTAAGGCTCACTTGTCTACCGTTCATGACTGCACGATACAAAGCTTTACGCCTCGCCTGGGCCAGTCAGCACCGACATTGGACTGCAGACGACTGGAAACATGTTGCCTGGTGGGAGGAGTATCGTTTCAAATTGTATCGAGCGGATGGACGTGTACGAGTATGGAGACAACCTCAGGAATCCATGGACCCTGCATGTCAGCAGGGGACTGTTCAAGCTGATGCAGGCTCTGCAATGGTGTGGGGCGTGTGCAGTTGGAGTGATATGGGAGACCTGACACGTCTCGATACGACTCTGACAGGCATCCATTTATGTCCACTGTGCATTCCGACGGACTTGGCCAATTCCAGCAGGACACTACGACACCCCACACGTCCAGAATTGCTACAGAGTGTCTCCAGGAACACTCTTCTCTGTTTAAACACTTCCGCTGGCCACCAAACTCCCTAGACATGAACATTATTGAGCATATCTGGGATGCTTTGCAACGTGCTGTTCAGAAGAGATTTCCGCCATCTCGTAATCTTACGGATTTATGGACAACCCTGCAGGATTCATGGTAGTTGTGTTGCGGCACTTCCGCATGCTTGCACGATATTAGGCAGGAGTACCAGTCTCTTTGGCTCTTCCGTGCATATCTAACGCTGGAACATTCTATGTAAGGCAGCTATCTACAACAGTAAAACTTGTCTCCATCATTTATAAGATGAGTGAAAAACTTCCTGAAATTTACTCCTGTGTTTCATAAGTGTGGACAAGTTTAGCATGATTGATTTTTCATTTTTACTTTTAGAATGCGTGAGAGCAACGAACTGTCAGAAATAGGTTGTTCTTAAGACAATTGTTTCACATAAAAAAATAAGCTGACAGTGTTTCCTACGTTTCATATAGTGTATGAATAATTACAGCATTACATGTTAAATACTAAAGTCGGTAGATGTGATGTACATGCACAGAGAAACAAGCGATTACTGATACAGAAAAATTGGATGATTTATACAAGCGAAAGAGTTTCACAAACTGAGCAAGTCCACAGCTGACCCTTGTGGTATCAATTATTCGACTGTCATTAACTGACGGAGTTGTTGCATGTCCTGATGAGGAATAACGTGCAAAATGCTGACCAACTGGCGTGTCTGATCATAAGTATCGCGCGCTGGCTGAAAGTCCTGGCCCATAATGCCACAAACTTTCTGAGCTTGACTGACATCTGGCGACCTTTCTGGCCAAGGTAAGGTTTTACACGCATGAAAAGAAGCAGTAAAAACTCTCGCCGTGTGCGGGCAGGCATTAATTTCCAGACATGTTAGCCCTGGGTGGCCTCCCGCGAAGGGCAACAAAACGTGGCGTAGAATATCGTCGACGTATCACTGTGCTGTAAGGATGGTGCGGATGACAACCTAAGGGGTCCTAATATGAAAAGAAATGCCACTGCAAAACATAACTCCTGGTTGTCGGTAAACGGGGCGACAGTCACTTTTGTATTTCACCACTGTCAGAGGAGTCTCCAAACACGTCTTTGTATTGGAATCACATTTCCTGGAGTAGAACTGTCTTCAGTGATGAGTCCCGCTCCGAAATGAACCCCGATGACCAGCGAAGACGTCTGGAGAAGTCCCTTTTCTCGATTAAATCATCCAATTTGTCTGAAATTGTAATCATATGTTTGTAAATGTACATCACACATATTGCTTTTCGTTCCATTCTGATAATTTCTTCGTGATGCCTCGTTTTCTTTTTGTCTTTGGATGTATAAAAGTATGAATTAACCTATGTCAAAAAGTCTAGTGATAAAAAACGTCTCAGGGAGGATTGTTACATTACATGAAAATTACACTACTGGCCATTAAAATTGCTACACCAAGAAGAAATGCAGATGACAAACGGGTATTCATTGGACAAATATATTATACTAGAACTTACATGTGATTACATTTTCACGCAATTTGGGTCCATAGATCCTGAGAAATCAGTACCCAGAACAACCAATTCTGGCCGTAATAACGGCCTTGATACGCCTGGGCATTGAGTCAAACAGAGCTTGGATGGCTTGTACAGGTACAGCTGCCCATGCAGCTTCAACACGATACCACAGTTCATCAAGAGTAGTGACTGGCGTATTGTGACGAGCCAGTTGCTCGGCCACCATTGACCAGACGTATTCAATTGGTGAGGAATCTGGAGAAAGTGCTGGCCAGGGCAGCAGTCGAACATTTTCTGTATCCGGAAAGGCCCGTACAGGACCTGCAACATGCTGTCGTGTATTATCCGGCTGAAATGTAGGGTTTCGCAAGGATCGAATGAAGGGTATAGCCACAGGTCGTAACACATCTGAAATGTAACGTCCACTGTTCAAAGTGCCGTCAATGCGAACAAAAGATGACCGAGACGTGTAACCAATGGCACCCCATATCATCACGCAGGGTGATACGCCAGTATGGCGGTAACGAGTACACGCTTCCAACGTGCGTTCACCGAGATGTCGCCAAACACGGATGCGACCATCATGATGCTGTAAACAGAACCTGGATTCATCCAAAAAAATGACGTTTTGCCATTCGTGCACCTATGTTCGTCATTGAGTACACCATCGCAGGCGCTGCTATCTGTGATGCAGCGTCAAGGGTAACCGCAGCCATAGTCTCCGAGCTGATAGTCCATGCTTCAATCGTCGTCGAACTGTTCGTGCAGATGGTTGTTGTAAACCCATCTGTTGACTCAGGGATCGAGACGTGGCTGCACGATCCGTTACAGCCATACGGATAAGATGCCTGTCATCTCGACTGCTATTGATGCGAGGCCGTTGGGATCCAGCACGGCGTTCCGTATTACCCTCCTGAACCCACCAATTCCAGATTCTGCTAACAGTCATTGGATGTCGACCAACGCGAGCAGCAATGTCGCGATACGATACACCGCAATCGCGATAGCCTACAATCCGACCTTTGTCAAAGTCGGAAACGTGATGGTACCCATTTCTCCTCCTTACACGAGGCATCACAACAACGTTTCACCAGGCAACCCCGGTTAACTGCTGTTTGTGTATGAGAAATCGGTTGGAAACTTTGTAGGCGTCGCCACCGGCGACTACCTTGTGTGAATGCTCTGAAAAGCTGATCATTTGCACATCACAGCACCTTCTTCCTGTCGGTTAAATTTCGCGTCTGTAGCACGCCATATTCGTTGTGTAGCAAGTTTAATGGCCAGTAGTGTACAACAATTGGAACTCAATCTACAGCGTCTGCTGAGTAGATAGTAAGAGCTGCCGTGAGCGCTTATCATGTGAGCACTGTGCGTCTTCCGCGTTAATTACCCAAAATAAAGAAGTCATGAACCATGAACGCGAGCATCTGCAATGAAAGGAAGTTACCAGCGTCAAACTCAGTTCTGAAATTTTTTGTTGTGTGTATACCGTGTAACATGTGGTCTTTCCTTTAACTGAGGTGCTAGACTGCTATTGCCTGCCTCAGTATTGATTCGTGAACACAGTCGGGAAATGAGAACAGCCGGCCGGTGTGGCCGTGCGGTTAAAGGCGCTTCAGTTTGGAACCGCGTGACCGCTACGGTCGCAGGTTCGAATCCTGCCTCGGGCATGGATGTGTGTGATGTCCTTAGGTTAGTTAGGTTTAAGTAGTTCTAAGTTCTAGGGGACTGATGACCACAGCAGTTGAGTCCCATAGTGCTCAGAGCCATTTGAACCATTTGGAATGAGAACAGACAAATAAAGAAATCGTAAGACCTACGGAGAAGTCTTATGAAATGTAATGGACTTTATGTGAAATAAAAAGATTCCTGATGAAAGAAATGTAGAAAATAGTTGAACAAGTTCGAGAGCAGAGCACCCTAAAATTAAGATGGTCCAACTACGAAAGATATTTCCGAAAAAAAGGTTTCATCTGTTAAACAATTGATGCGGAAGTGTCAGATATAGTATATCTCTGGGATGGAATGGGAAGTACGTTGAGCTCTGGAAGAATAACAGAGAACGATGCTACCTGGAGATCCTACTGCTTAATTATTAGGTACTGAAAACTATACGGAATCATAATGAATTTACTTTTGCCCTGTGGCAACGATGAATGGTAGCAATTGAGATAATAGCGCTATCGTGGTACTTTGTGTTGCAGTTTATGTTAGCACGAGCAGTATATCAACTATGCTGTGTTTCCTCCTTGCAGATTTGACCCTGACGTTATTTCAACATTTTTCCATTTAGAGCTACGAACGAGATAACAGACATATTTGAAACAATGACTTGGAAAAGCCGTGATCGTGAAGGGCAATAAGAAGTCGTTATATTCCATTTATCACATCAACTTATGGCTGATTCATGGTACTTCACAATTTGCATACCCTTATTGCTCTTCTTCTTACATTGAAGTATCGGTTGCCCGAAGAGTGAGTTCTTCTGTGCCACTGCACCCGTAGTCAATGAACACTGCTTTCAACAAAATACGGAAATTTGAGGAAAAGGAAACGGATGAGAGTTGTACAGCAGTGACGTAGAGGTGAGAATTTTAACGGAAGACAGGAAGAGGTTGAGGATCGCATCGATGCACGTGAAAACATGATGAAAATAAAAGGTTTATGTTATTCCATAACTGAATCAGGCACAAAAAGCGCAGCATCAAGATGTGTCTGGTTATAATTTAATCAGTGCTTAGTGGTTTCAGCTCCTATTAATTACGTAATGCTTACGTTATGCTATTTACATTCGGCAGTGGAGCTGGATGTATAATATTGACATCAAGTTTGTTTAGCAGTAATGTAATTCTTTTCTGCCACAAACTGAGCTTCCTAGCATAATTAAATATCGAATATTAGCTTTGCGATATGGAATAAATACGACGTGGTTCAAATAAATTAAGGCACGCTTTCGCGTTACGTAAACAGCCACACACACACACACACACACACACACACAGGCACAGATACGGATAGCGAGAGGGAGAGAGAGAGAGACAGAGAGATAGGAAATTACTTGAACTATACTGGCACTGCCATGTCAGTGGTCCGAAGTTCAATAGTAGCCCTATTAAATTTCCTGTACACGAGGTGTCTTAAAACACCTTATTATGGCAGCGCAAGAAACTTTTCTTGAGTGCAGCAAAACACTTCAAAGTGATACAGATACATGACGATATTTGCCAACACATTCACATAGTGTCTGTAAACAACGGTCGAAGCATTCTACCAATCATTCAATTCTTAGCCCGACTGAAATCCTATCGTTGGACTCGGAGCCATTCGGGTAGCACTGTGCAAACATTCTAGACGTCGTAAAATTTGCGATAACTGTGAACCAGATCTTCTGTTTCTTGGATATTGTCGTCGATCTTTCCTTTTCGATTAGCATCACCTACCTGTACATCTCTGCGGCCTTAGTCAAATTGTTGACCCTATTTCTCTACGGCTCGAAGACATACTGCATTTGGCCCATATACCGGCAAACTTTCGCATTTGACTTAGTGCAATTTAGACGTTTTCCAACAAATGTACTATCTCGCGTGCTTCAAATTTGGGATACATATCCAGTTCAAAAAATGGTTCAAATGTCTCTGAGCACTATGGGGCTTAACATCTGAGATCATCAGTCCCCTAGACTTAGAACTACTTAAACCTAACTAACCTATGGACATCACACACATACATGCCTGAGGCAGGATTCGAACCTGCGACCGTATCAGCAGCGCGGTTTTGCACTGAAGTGCCTAGAACCGCTCGGCCACAACGGCCGGCTCCATATCCAGTTGCCGCATCGTTTTTCTCCCACACTGTGATGCATTTTTTAAGTATACCGCAGCAGAAACCTGCTTGCAGCAAGAACAGAACATGTCCTCTCTTCTGACAATGTGCCACTCTTGTTGCATAATGGCCTTTGTATGGGACGACATGTGTAACTTACATTTTGAAGGCCCGTTGTAAAAGGTAACACGCCTTCTAACGAAGTGCTACTGTTGCTTATGTTATGATGAAAGAAGCTTTCCTCCCATCATCAGCACTTCAGATGAGAATACGTTTCTTTATTATGGGCCCTGCACCATATATTATGTAAAATTAGCCTTCATAACAGCAAATAATATAAGCGCAAATGCGCGTTCAGGAAGAGCCACACTCCTGAAACACTTAAATCCAGAAATTTATAAAATTAACTGAACTAACTGCACAAAATTTCATATAGGACAGACACGAAGAAATTTCATCATCACATCAGAGAATACGCGAGAGAAACAAACAACGACCAATCCACCTTCTTTACACACTTCAAAAATCAAAAACATCAAGTTGACGGTATTGAAAACGCACTAAAAATCCTGCACAAGAATCTCAAAGTTCAATCACGAAAATTTTGAAGAAATTTGAGGTACACATACACACACGAATTATCCCCACGATATACTAAATAAACAAACCGATTTCACGAACAGACAGTTCAAAAATAAATATTGAATTTTGTATCGTGATAACGGATAACCGTAACACCAGAGATTACAAACATATCCATAACGACAGCAACGACCGACAAGAACATAATTATCTTTAACCAACTAGCTATCAAACTTGAATTTCCACGACTGGTAAAACTGTAAAAGACGTGTTATAATATCGAACATCCTTAAAACATTACTGGAAAACGTTACAGCAGCAGTAGTTTACTCGAAGTTGGCGTATGTCCGTTTACAACGTCAGGATATCAGTACAACGTTCAGTGTAAAAAACCTTTATATATTATACATTACGTAAAATATAAAATAAGGCAACTATCTGCAGATGTACTGATGAAGGAAATAAAGCCGGAATAAGCTTACATACAAAAATAAAATATCAAGCAGCATACGGTCTACTAATTCAAATGAGAATATCCGAGCATGGAATATACAGGTGGACATTTCGAAAAAAGAAAAAAAAGTACTCCGATAAATGCCTATGTAAAATTCTTAAATTCCACATTCGTCAGTTCGTCATTGGTGAGCTACTCTTATTCCATGCCACTTCTTTACTACACTTCAAGTATCAGCAGTTCTACCTAATTGCTAGTCACGCTGGACTATTGTCTTCAGCCCTTTGATAGCTATGTACTTCCGTTGCTCTTTTCACGGCCTCTAACTTTACTGCCCATATTTCCACATGTCTTAACCACTATATTTAAGTATTTTAGTACACTGTCTATCAAACCACTACGTGTCGTAGCTGTACAGCGCAACGTGGTAAACATTTAGCACGCCGGTTTAAGAAAAAATTACAATATATTTGTCATTATTAGACTGATAACAAGGAAAATAGGTATGAAAATATTTATGATATTATAAATCAAGGGTACTGGCAGTGGGCTACCTTGTCTAATTTGTATGTCTCTTTATTAACTAAATCTACGTGTACGTGATTACTCTGCTATTCACAATAAAAGTGCCTGGCAGAGGCTTCAGTGAACCACCTTCAAGCTGTCTCTCTACTGTTCCACTCTCTAACGGTGCGCGTGAAAAAACGAGCACTAAAATTTTTCTATGGGAGCCCTGATTTCTCTTATTTAATTCTGAAGATCATTTCTCCCTATGTAGGAGGATGCCAACAGAATGTTTTTGCAATCGGTGGAGAAAACTGGTGACTGAAATTTCATGAGAAGATCCCGTTGCAACGACAACGTCTTTATTTTTAATGATTGTCATTCCAATTCACGTACCATGTCTGTGGCACCATCTCCCCCATTTCGCTATAATACAAATCGAGCTGCCCTTCTTTTAACTCTTTCGTTGTCACCCGTCAGACCCACACAGCACAGCAGTACTCCAGAATAGGGCGGACAAGCGTGGTGTGAGCAGTCTCTTTAGTAGACCTTGTAAGTGTACTGTCATATCGGTGGTTTAGTTTTGGAGTATCTTTGCTGGCAGCCGCGTCTAGTGTGTCGAGCACGGGACACGAAACTGTTCTGTTGTGTAGTGTGTAGCTCTGCATGTAAGAAGCATTATTAGTAGTGTTGGCGGGCCGCATCAAACCAGTCAGTAGACTGAAAAAAAAAATGTTACTAGAAGTGCTATTACAGTAAAGTGATTAAATATGGAAGTAATTCAGAGGAAAGTGCGTCAAGATGTAATTAAAAATGAGCAGTGGTGCTGATAACGTATTTTGTGCATTCCTCTCGTTGCGTGTCGCACAGTATCAATCATCCGCGCCGTGTTCGGTCTCCCAGATTGAACTGATGTGAATCAGTAGAAATTAGTTACCATAAAAGAGTGCAGTCAAGTGTCTTGTAGCGAGCGTGAGGACGTGCGTTCGATTATCGTGTTTCCGCATTATCAACAATCAGCCGCCGGCCTGGGTGGCCGAGCGGTTCTAGGCGCTACAGTCTGGAACAGCGCGACCACTACTGTCGCAGGTTCGAATCCAGCATCGGGCATGGATGTTTGTGATGTCCTTAGGTTAGTTAGGTTCAAGTAGTTCTAAGTTCTAGGGGACTGATGACCACAGAAGTTAAGTCCCATAGTGCGAAGAGCCATTTGAACCATTTGAACAATAAGCCGCGTCGCGACGGTTACGCCCACGCTCGTACAACTGAGAAATGAGAACTGAAAAATTAACTGTACGAACAGTTTTATATCATTACTAGTGATAACAAGGACTATTACCAATATCCTAAGAACTTTCGTTCGATCATTCGGCTTCCGGCATCATGGGATCATCTGAGATCATCAGTCCTCCTAGACTTAGAACTACTTAAACCAAACTAACCTATGGACATCACACACATCCATGCCCGAGGCAGGATTCGAACCTACGACCGTACCAGCAGCGCGGTTTCGCACTGAAGTGCCTAGAACCGCTCGGCCACAACGGCCGGCTCCATATCCAGTTGCCGCATCGTTTTTCTCCCGCGTCGTGTCGGTTACCCGCACGCTCGTCCGAATGATATTTTGGACTGTTAATCATCAAGATTGTTAATTGGGATAAAGATTTACGATTTAGAGTGTAAACAGTGCAACCTGTAGTTTCCATATCGTCTCAGAATATAGATGTTCACACCAGACATAGGACGGTGTTGTGTTTTAACGGTGAGTGGCTCCCCTAAACCAGCTTGCATATATCTATAGATAATTTCAGGCAAGCCAACAGCAGTGTGGAGCAGGACAATACGATCGCTGCGGGATTATCAGGTACGTGGTGTGGACAGGGCGCACGGGCACGAAACGAGAAGTCAGTTTAAAGTACTCCTGGGCGTGTTACAACCTGTTGCACCTTTTAAGTGTTCTTGCCAATTAATGGCAGTCTTTGGTTTGCTCTACGCACAACACTATCTATGTGATAGTTCGAATTTAGGTTATTTGTAATTGTAATCCCTAAGTATTTAGTTACATTTACAGCCTTCAAGTTTGTTTGACTTATCGCGTAATCGAAATTTAACGGATTTGTTTTAGTACCCATATGAATAACTTCACACTTTTATTTAGTCAGGGTCAACTGCCGCTTTTCGCACCACATATAACATACCTAAATCATTTTGCAATTCATTTGGTCATCTGATGACTTTACAAGGTGGTAAATGACAGCATCATCTGCAAACAATCTAAGAGAGCTACTCAGATTGTCTCCTATGTCGTTAACACAGATCAGAAACAACAGAGGGCCTATAACACTTTCTTGGGGTACGCAGGATATTTCTTCTGTCCTCGATGACTTTCCGTCTATTACTACGAATTGTGATCTTTCAGACAGGAAATCACGAATCCAGTCGCATAACTGAGGCGATATTCCATAGGCAAGCAATTTGGTTAGGAGATGCTTGTGAGGAACTGTGTCGAAGGCCTTCTGGAAATCTAAAAATATGGAATCGATTTGACATGCCCTGTCGATAGCACTTATTACTTTAGGAGTATAAGGAGGTAGTTGTGTATCACAAGAACGATGTTTTCTGAATCCGTGTTGACTATGTGTCAATAAATCGTTTTCTTCGCGATAGTTCATAATGTTCGAACACAGTATATGTTCCAAAATCCTACGGCAATGGGCCTGTGATCTGTGAGCGGTCAGTTGCATATAATTGCTAAATTTGGAGCTATTGTATCAGCACACTCTGGAAGGCACCTGACTGGTATATAATCTGGACCGGAGGCCTTACCTTTATTAAGTGATTTAAGCTGCTTTGTTGCACCGAGGATATCTACTTCTATGTTTCTCATCTTGGCAGTCGTTCTTGATTGGAATTCAGGAATATTCACTTCGTCTTCTTCGGTGAAAGAGTTTCGGAAAACAGTGTTTAATAACTGTGCTTTAATGGCTTCACCGTTGTTATCGCGCAGTGAAGGTATTAATTGCGTCTTGCCACTGGTGTGCTTTATGTATGACCGGAATCTCTTTGGGTTTTCTGCCAGATTCTGAGACAGAGTTTCGTTGTGGAAATTATTATAAGGATCTCGGGTTGAAGCACCGCAATCTTTCTAACTTCTGCAAAACTTTGCCAATCTTGGGGATTTTGCGTTCTTTTAAATTTGGCATGCTTTTTTCGTTTGCACTGAAACAGTGATCTGACCCGCTTTGTGTAGCGTGGGGAATCAATACCATCACTTATTAATTTATGTGGTATATATCTCTCAATTGCCGTCGATACTATCTCTTTGAAATCATTCCTCAACTTTTCTAAGCTTACATGGTCATATCTGAAGGAGTGAAGACTGTCTCTTAAAATGGCGTTAAGAACATTTTTATCAGCTTTCTTTAAATAGATACACTTTGCGTTTCTTTTTGATGGTTGTGGGTGTTACGGTATTCAGCATAGCAGCAACTGCCTCGTGGTCATTAATCCCTGTATTCGTCACGATAATCCCTATTTGTCAAGGATTATATGTTGCTAAGAGGTCAAGAATGCTTTCGCGAACATTTACCCTTCGAGTGGAATCATGAACTAATTTTTCAAAATAATTTTCTGAGAAAGCACTCAGTACAATTTCGGATGTCGGTTTATGCCTGTCGCCGGCTTTAAACGTATAATTTTTCCAGTGTATCGAGGGTAAATTGAAGTCATCACCTATTTGAAATGAGACTCAAGTTTTCTTTGAACTGTTCAGCAGCTATATCTTCTGAGTCGTGGGTTCGGTACAACGATCGAATTAATAGTTTAGTCTGATTGCCAAGCATAACCTCTACCCATACTATTTCGCAGGAACTATCTACTTCAGTTTCGCTACAAGGTAAACTTCTGAAAGCAATAAATACTCCTCCACCAACTATATTCAATCTATCCATTCTGAACACTGTTAGGTCGTTCTAAAAATTTTGGCTGAACTTATTTCCGGCTCAGCTCTCCGTACCTATAAATATTTGAGAGTCAGTGCTTTTTATTGAGCCTTGGAGCTCTCGTTCTTTCCTAATACAGGTACGACAATTTACAACTACACTACCAATCATTTTTACAACTACCTTACTGTGTTTTACCTGCCCCCTTTTAGACGGACGCCCTTTCTGTGGTTTCTTGAGACACTCTAACTTAAAAAAAAAAAGACAGTCCAGTCCCTTCCACACAGCCTCCGCTACCCGTGTTGTCGCGTCCTGTGTTTAGTGGGCTCCTGACCTATTAAGCGGAACCTGGAAACCCACCACCCGATGGCGCAAGATAAGGAATCTGCAGCCTACACGGTCACAAAACCGCCTGAGCCTCTGATTCAGACAATGCACTCGGTTCTGCACCAAAACACAATCGGTTCTGTCGACGATGCTGCACAAGGTGAGCTGTGCTTTAATCTCTCAGGCAGGACTGGCAGCCTTTACCATTTTGGCTATCCATCTGAAACCAGAGAGACTCTCCACCGATCCAAAGCGACACGTGTCATTGGTACCGTCATGAGTCACCACCTGCAGTTGGCTGCACCCTGTACTCTTCATGGCATCCGGAAGCAGTCTTTCCACATCCAGAATAACTCCCCACGGTATGCACACGGAGTACACTCTGGCTTCCTTCCCCTCCTTGGCAGCCATGTTTCTGGTGCCGCGCGCCGCGGAATTTGAATCCGCGCCAGACGGCATGGAGGTCGAGGCCCCCTAGAGGTCTCTGCACCATCGCGCCGTAAGCTGTGGCGGCGCGCGCCTCCTGGCCCGCTTTTTGTGTGAGAGCCAGCAGTGGAACACGTGGTCCCAGCGGCCAATAGCGGCGCCCCCAAATCATGTATTTAAGCGCCTGCCTCTCGCTCAGCCGGCCAGTCTAATCTTGAGTACGTCTACGGATATATCGCCTCGCCTTAGACAGCGTATTTACTTTCTTTTTCTGTGTACGACTGGACGTGGTTGTCTAGTTACGTTTTCTTGTGTCTCTGTTGTTTCGATCTTGTTGTTCGTAAGGTCCTTCGTTGGTCGTGTCCGTCGTCTCCCGTTTGTGTTGTCGTTTGCGGGCCGCTCCGTGGGTCCAGCCGCGCTTTCCGTCACGTCAACACCGCGACCGTTCCGGTCGCAGTTACAACATTTAGGCGTCGAGGTAAACGATGGTCGTTATTGGCATGGAGGCGAGGTTGGTCTGTCTGCTGGAGCAGCAGCAGCAGCAGCAGCTCCAGTTAGACGTCTTACAGCAGTCGCCGCGATTGCTAGCCGACAAAGTCGATGTCCGGGATGCATTACCACAACAGTTTCCGGGTCCTAGGGTGTCCGATGCGTTCCCACGTCCGCCGTCGTTCCCACCATTTAATGTTGCTGAAGAAGACTATGAGACGTACTTACATCGACTGAAACAACATTTCACGGCTTTCAAGTCACAGACGACTCCTGGCAGCTGTCGTTTTTTTTGTCTTGTGCTTCCCCAGTCAAGTTCTTTCTTCACCGTTGTCCGATCCTGTGGCTCTCTCTTTCCAGGAGATATGCCTTTTGCTGACAGACTATTATTTCCAACGCTATCATGTGGCCGCCAGTCGGCTGGAGTTCCACCAGAACCATAAACAGCCTGCTCATCGCATCGTTCTTGGGTCACGGACTTGCAGGGTCTCAGCTGTCGATGCGATTTTACGTTCACCACTCAGCAGTATAAGGCTTCGTATGCAGACTCCCTGACCCGGGATGTGGTGGTTCAGCTTTCTCCCGATCCTGAGGTCCGTACTTCGGCGCTGAAACTCAATAACAGCTCCTTGGAAATCCTCGGCATTGCCCACTCCTTTGAAATTGTTCAAGCAGCTAACGAGCGTCTTACGGCGCGGCCGCAGGTGGCGGCTATTGTGGCGTCACGGCGGGTTCCGCCCTCGTGACGTCGACGTGGCCCGGATGACAGAGGCCAGCGCCGTCGGGAATCCTCATAGTCCGACGTCTGTATGGCATCGGCGCCTCCGGTCGCCCTTTGTCACCGGTCACGCGGCCCACTTCCGTCTTGCCCGTAGTGCTTTACTGAACATTCTCCAGCTGATTGTCCTCACCACTGGAAAACCTGCACGCTGTGTAACAAGGAGGGCCCCATCCGATCGGTTTGTCGTAGTCGCTTGACTCGCTCTAGTCCTAACCCTCCTGGAAGATACAGTCTACGCTCTGCAATCGGTCGTTCCACAGGACGATCTGTCGGCGCGGAAGCTTTTCCTCACGCTCCACCTCTTCACTGAGGATGTCAGTTTTCCGGTCGACACTGAGGCCACCGTCTCCCTGATTAATATGGCAACATGTACCCGGCTGGGCTCTCCTGACTTGTCACCTCCCTCTCCCCGTTTGGTCGCCTACGGAGATGGTTCCATTCCCCTTTGTGGACAGTTCGTCGTCCATGCGATGTACAAGCTTGTTCCCCGGCTCCTTACCCTCTTTGTCGTCGACCATCCGTCAGATTCGAATAATGTTGGCCTGGATGCGTTTTAACTGTTTGACTTTCCAATTTCCGAATAAGTTAAGGTCGTTTCCATGGCTGTTCCTTTTCAGGACCTGGTTGATCTGTGCTCCACTTTTGCGTCGTTGTTTCTAACTGATCTCGGATGTCCTTCCGGTTTTCAGGCGCACTTCACCGTTCGCTGGGTGTGCAGCCTCGCTTCTTCTGGGTTCAGCCCCTTCCGGTGGCCTTACGGCCGGCATTCAAGTAGGAACTTGATCGGCTCCAGGCTGCTGGCGTTCTGGAGGCTGTGACTTACAGTGCCTCAGCGACACCATTGATGGTCATACGGAAACCCAATGGGTCCCTTCGGCTGTGTGGGGACTTCGGCGCTACTGTCAATGCTCAGTCCCCTGTCGTCACTTACCCTATTCCCCGACAGGAAGACCTTCTCGCCAAGCTTGCCAGGAGAGAGTATTTTTCAAAGATCGACCTGGCTGAGGCATACCACCAGTTACCCTTGGATGCTGACTCTCAGAACATCATGGTTAATAACACGGCTTTCGGGCTATGCAAGCACAAGCGCCTTCCCTTTGGTGTCCCTTCGGCGCTGGCCATTTTCCAGCGGTTCCTGGAGCAGCTTACACACGCTATCCCTGCCTGCATCAATTATCTGGATGACATCTTGGTCACTGGGCGTTCACGCCAGGAACATTTGCAAAATCTCAGTGCCTTATTTCACGCTCTGAAATCTGCGGATTTACGCTGTCGGCTGGACAAGTGTTGTTTCTTCAACTGGAAGTGGAATACTTAGGCCACTTGTTTAGCAAAGAGGGCATTCGCCCTTCAGGTCGTAATGTCGCGGCCATTGAGGCCCTCCCTCGTCCCAAGGACTTATCTGAACTTCAGGTGTTTTCGGGCAAGGTTACTTATTAAAGTTCTTGCCCAAGGCTGCCTCCGTTGCTCAACCCGTCAATCACTTGCGTGCAGAGGGGTATCTTTGGATTGGACTTTTGCCTGTGATCAGGCTTTTCTCCATTTAAAGGCGATACTGAAGTCCAGCCCTTGCCTTACTCCCTTCTCTCTGGACCACCCCTCGGTTGTGGCGGCTAATGCGTCGGCATACAGCATTTTGGCCGTCCTCGCGCATTCGGATGGTGAAGGCTCCGAACAGCCCATCGCTTATGCCTTTAAGACGTTGACCCCAGCGCAACGCAACTACTCCCAAAATGAAAGGGAGGCCCTGACAGTCGTATTCGCTGCCCAAAAATTTCACACCTATCTTTTTGGAACAAAGTTCACCTTCTTGACAGACCATAAACCCTTAGTTAGGCTTTTCTGAACCCACTCTCACCTTCCAGAGAGGACGGCTCAACGTCTCCAGCGCTGGGTGTTGTTTTTACGAAATTATGCTTACACCATCCGGTATAAGCTCACCGCTCACCACACTATTGTGGACACTTTGTCATGTCTCCCAGTAGGCCCGTGATCCTGCCTTTGATCATCAGGACGTCCTCTGCTTTCACATCGATTCCGCCCACTGGGATGCACTGGATGTCCTGCCTCTCATAGCTGCTCACATTGTTGTGGCTACCTGCCGCGACCCTATCTTGTGGAGGTTCCCCACTACGTGGTCCATGGGTAGCCCTCCTACGTTACTCGTCAGATGCAGTCTGATTTCAGCTCCTCACACCCCCTGTCCCACAGGCACTCTGTGGTTGATGACGTCCTTGTGTTGGCCACAGAGTCAGATGCCTATTAGGTGGTCATCCATCCGGATTTGCGGCTACGGGTGCTCAGTTTGTTACACCGCGGGCCCTGGGGTATGTCCCATATGAAAGTTTTGGCTTGCCATCACGTGTATTCGCCCGGCATCGGTGGCGATATTGACTGCCTGGTCCGTGGGTGTAATGTGGGTGCGCGTCACCAGACGTCTGTGTAGGATCGACTGCAGATATGTCGTTGACTGGGTAGACTTGATTCCAAATTGCACACAGCGTTTCTTTCAGATAGCATAACACTATCAACAACAAGTGTGTGCCTGTAGACTCACGATCGCTTTTTATGCAGGTTGACGGTAACATTGTCGCTATGATCGTGTTTTTAATACTGCGGTCCTTATGTGAAATGTATGTTGTGGGCTGTAGAGTCCATGTGTGATCAGCTTCAAATGTCGATTCTCAATAGTGTTCCTCGAAAAGAACATCGTCTACCCTCCATAGATTCCCATTTGACCTATTTGGTGAGTGTAATCTGCCTCACCCTGCAAAAAGAACATCATGACCAATTTAATTATTTAGCCTATCAATTTGACATCAATGTTGTGCCACCCGATGGGTGGAAAAGATAGCTAGGGTACCGCAGAATGATTCTTGAAAACATTTCTTTATTTTTCATTGTGGCTAATTCTTTTAACGAAATTTCAAACCACCGCCAGCAGAGGCTCACACGATTTGTTTTGTAAACAATATATGTAGTGGACTGTTAAGGCAGCCAGTCCACAGTGACGGGTAGCCGAAAGGGCACACGTACACACACACCGACTGGCGCGAAGTCTGGAACAGGATTCGTAATGAATGTGATAAAGAAAAGAACGTAGCTACTAGAACACTTAAGTTGTATATCGTCCTTTGGTATACAGCATTCTTGATGAGACAAGTGAGACTATCTTGAGATACATGCAATGGTACAAATGGCGCCTTGCTAGGTCGTAGCCATTAACTTAGCTGAAGGCTATTCTGTCTCTCGGCAAATGAGAGAAAGGCTTCGTCAGTGTAGTCGCTAGCAACGTCGTCGTACAACTGGGGCGAGTGCTCGTACGTCTCTCTAGACCTGCCGTGTGGTGGCGCTCGGTCTGCGATCACACAGTGGTGACACGCGGGTCCGACATGTACTAATGGACCGCGGCCGATTTAAGCTACCACCTAGCAAGTGTGGTGTCTGGCGGTGACACCACAGTATATGATATAGAATCGCAATGGTAAAACAGGACATGCTATAGTGCACAAAACAGCTATGTCCTCTTGAATTATAACTTGTTGTTGTTGAATGTAAAATGATTTTGTTGTTTCCGACATGTTAGCCAAAGTCATGAAAGATTATATTCTCTAATTGTATTTCAGCTGTCTGAAATGTCTGTAATACACACGTCATTTGTACGTAAGAGATGCTCTCAGGTCGTGTAATTTACCTATCGACCTGATAGAAATTGCTCAACACAGACTTTTTTCTTCAGAGTTTAAATTCTCACTTTTTCTTTACTGTGATGAAGGTTATGAAATATCAAGGACATTCCGCGGTGATCGGCAGTTTTAGCCGCAAAATAGCGGAAGCTGTTCTTCCTGATTTTATAGCGGGCTGGACATGTCTCTACTGATCATTTGTAATCGGCGGTGGTGCAATTCAATATAACGAGATGCGAATTGTATCCTGCAGTTGAATGTAAAAACTATGCCGATTTTGCTGATAAAACTAAAAGAAAATGGACTGCGCCTGTTTTCGTGGAAAGAGGACATTTATTAACACCGTGATTGTGTTAACCTTTTTTAATAGATGCTTGATTATAGAAGACACGTAGATGTTCAATATAAATCTTACAGGCCCGTGCTGAGAACGACGTTGTGGCCGAGTTCCACAGGAGATCGAGCTGTCCCATAAGACAAACAACCCGCAGTCAGGATAGCTTGCAACGACGAATTAACTGAAGACACTGGGGACCATCTGGACCATACTCCAGAATTTCTTTGTTCCTCAAGAGGGGCCCAGTATTTCTGAGAAACACTTTTAATATATTGCAAGAAAGAGTTGTGTTGACATAAAAAAAACTATGTTCCACAGCATAACGACAGGCCTATTGGAGACGTTGTCAGCCTGCCTAGTCCATGTCAGGTCGCCGCTGCAGATGAGCTTCCTGACCATTAGGGGTGGCGGTAGGGCATGGGGCTGAGTCACTATAGTTTAGACAAATAAGTGGCACCAGGGACAGCTGTCATCTCCTACTGTTTAGTCAACTATACCTGGTTTTGTGTTGGTGAATGACCATCGCCTCAATACGGCCAGTGTGCACGTTTTTTTATGGGTGAAAGCTGGGTTTTTACAGCAGCTGTGAGGTGCTCAGCCATAGCAGCTGACCATTTGAAATAGCCAGTCTTTCTCCATAGGTAGATGGATGGAAGCAGGGACGGATGGAGGGAGAGATAAAGGGAGGTAAGACGGCTTCCACCTTCGGCAGTTAGTGAATACCCATTGAGGAGAACTAATGCACCCTGTGCAGTCTTTTGGAATGATGATTTTCCCCAGTACTTTTGTTGCATTATGACCCATTCATTACGAGTGCTGGTATTTTCGAAGTGTACCTAGAACAGTGATGCACTTTTTCAATCAGTTATGATAGCTTGTAATGGCTTCGACTACCTGGTCTGCAGGGTCATCGTCGATTAGGTGTCTGTAGCGAACTCGGACGTCAAACAGCAACAAATACTGTCCTCAACTGTATGCTTACAGATAATACGCTTTTTAAACTCCTCTCTGTCCAACACCAGAATCTCCTCAATTGAACATATTTCACACCAAAAATAATACAGATAGTACCTTGCACTGCAGAACTTTTTGCTGGCAGCTTGTAGGTGAAGGGTAGAGTTTGAGTGTATCTGTCATTAGTTTCGAATCGTTTGTGAAAATTTCCAGCAGGATAACACCAGTTGTATGAAATCGTTAATTTTTGAGCTGTATTGCCAATTTATGCAGTCCTTGTGTAATGTGATACATATATTTGTGTAAATAGGCCCAATTTTATGATTGATTACGTAATTAGGACCGACCTGTATATTAGTTTCCGAACCAAAATAAATAAAGAATACTAACGTAACCTTCCTCTCCTACATCTGGGCAATTTCCTTGTGTTGTGGGTGGACTTGGGCTTTCCACCCAGAAGGACCAGGATTCGACTCCCATAAAGGACACCAACACTTTAATTCCCTGGAGAGCTGCTGGGCCTGCCTTATATTCTCAATATGATCATATATAGCATTGCTATTGGCTACTGCCTTTTTAGGCGACTCTGGTGTTATAATTGTGTAAGGCGGAGGGGGGGGGGTCGTAGATGGGCTTTCTGTCCCTGAGGACCAGGGTTCCAATCTTGGAAAGGGCACAGCCATTTTTAATTTCCCGCCACTTCCCCAGTGAGTGGTGGGGTGGGACATCAACACAGCCATGAGGCAGAGAAATTCCCTTAAAAATTCGAAATTCCCATCAAAATTCGAAATTTCCAACAAAATCCGAAATTCGGAATTCCCACCAAAATTCGAAATTCCCGCGAATAGCATAGGTGGGAGAGAGGGAAGCGGCTGGGGCCCATGTGCAGGCCGAGAAAAACACAGGACATCAATCAGAGGTGGGCTTGGGCATGGCTGTGGCCTTGGGAATGGCCGTGGAGTTAGGAGTAATTAATTGATCAATTTAATTAATTTGCATATTATTTTGATATCAAAATTGCTTCCGTACCGCCATCTCTCTACTATCGAGCTATACCTGGAATAGCTTTGGTGTTACAGGAAGATTTCAGTTCAATTACATCATGGTCAGGCAGAGATTTCTAAATGAGGTACTGGATTGTAAGGCATACCCAGGAGCATTAATAGACTCGGATCACAACCTACCTGTGATGAGGAGTAGGCTGAAGAGGTTACTCAGGAAGATGCAAACAAATGGAATATGGAATTATGAACTAATGACGAGATGCGCTTGAAATTCTCTAACACTTCAGATACAACAACAAGGAATAGCTCAGTAGGCAGCACAATTTAAGAGGATTGGACATTGCTGAAAAGAGCACTCACAGAAGTTGGAAAGAAAATCAAGTCGCTGAGGGATGAAATAAATAAGAAGTGCAGGGAAGCTAAGACGAAATGACTGCATGAAAAATGTAAAGAAATCGAAAAAGAAAGGATTGGCAGAAGTACGGACTCCACATATAGGAAAGTCAAAATAACCTTCGTTGAAATTAAAAGCAACGGTGGTAACTTTAAGAGTGCAACGGGAACTTCACTCCTAAATGCAGAGGAGAGAGCGAATAGATGGAAAGAGTGCATGATGCGGAAGATTTGTCTACTGTGATAGAAGAAGAAATAACTGTCGAGAGGGAAGAGACAGAGTGTCCAGTATTAGAATCAGAATTTAAGAGAGCTTTGGAGGACTTTAGAGCAAATAAGGCAGAACGGATAGATAACAATCAGCTTAACAGCGCATGCATCCAAATTTCTGACTAGAATAATATACAGAAGAATGGGAAAGGAAATTGGGGATGTCTAAGATGGCGATCAGTTTGGCTTTAGGAAAGTGAAGGCACCAGGGTGGCCATTCTGACTTTTCGGTTGATAGTGGAAGCAAGACTAAAGAAAAACCAAGACACTTTCATAGGATTTTTCGACCTGGAAAAAGCGTTCGACAAACTAAAATGATGTAAGATGTTCGGAATTCTGAGAAAAATAGGGGTAAGCTATAGGGATAGACGGTAAATGCAGGGTGTTACAAAAAGGTACGGCCAAACTTTCAGGAAACATTCCTCACACACAAATAAAGAAAAGATGTTATGTAGACATGTGTCCGGAAACGCTTAATTTCCATGTTAGAGCTCATTTTAGTTTCGTCAGGATGTCCTGTAGTTCCTCGATTCACCGCATGATTTCATATGGGATACTCTACCTGTGCTGCTAGAACATGTGCCTTTAAAATACGACACAACATGTGGTTCATGCACGATGGAGCTCCTGCACATTTCAGTCGAAGTGTTCCTACGCTTCTCAACAACAGATTCGGTGACCGATGGATTGGTAGAGGCGGACCAATTCCATGGCCTCCGCGCTCTCCTGACCTCAACCCCCTTGACTTTCATTTATGGGGGCATTTGAAAGCTCTTGTCTACGCAACCCCGGTACCAAACGTAGAGACTCTTCGTGCTCGTATTGTGGACGGCTGTGATATAACACGCCATTCTCCAGGGCTGCATCAGCGCATCAGGGATTCCATGCGACGGAGGGTGGATGCATGTATCCTCGCTAACGGAGGACATTTTGAACATTTTGTATAACAAAGTGTTTGAAGTCACACTGGTACGTTCTGTTGCTGTTTGTTTCCATTCCATGATTAATGTGATTTGAAGAGAAGTAATATAATGAGCTCTAACATGGAAAGTGTGAGTTCACAATGAGAACGTAAAGATGACTTCAGATTTGCGTGTCCCGCCAAGAATGAGGGCCGTGCGACAGATTTCGCCTGAAGCTATGCAATCCACACAACATAACTGTCATGAGCTTCGTTCTACACGGCAGTTCTCTGCCGCACTCAGCAGGGGCAATGAAGAAAGGAGGACATCAAAAGCGGACTAGCACTGGCAAAAAAGGCATTCCTGGCAAGAGAGGTCTGCTAGTATCAAACATAGGTCATAGTCAGAGGAAGAAATTTCTAAGGATATACGTTTTGAGCACAACATTGTGTGCTAGTGGAACGTCTATTGCGGGGAAACCGAAATAGATGAGAATCGAAGCATTTGAGTTGCGGTTCTACAGACAAATGTTGAAAATTAGGTGGACTAATAAGGTAACGAATGAGTAGGTTCTGGGCAGAATCGGTGAGGAAAAGAAAATGCGGAAATCACTGACAAGGAGAAAGGATAGGACACCTGTTAAGACATCAGGGAAAGACGGCCAGAGAGGTGCCCTCAAGGGACACCTTAACATGAGATCTAAAGAAGCTCACTGCATGGTGCAGGGCAACGACCTGTGGCAAAGGAGGCAGGCTGTCGCCGGACCTGTGCCATTAAGTGTTCACCGCCAAGGTTGCGCAGCTTACTGGCACTTGGGAGATGCGGAAGAGGCATCCGGTGGACGGGCATTACCGAATGGCATTTAGGAGTGTGCTCTAAAGAGATAGTTGTGACGGTAAGGGATTTGTGCATCTTCTTTGAATAGTGCCCTATTCAGCTAATGTAGTAGTACTCAGTGATTGTTGATCGAAGGGCAGATGCTGGTAATTAAGTAATAGTATCAGGGCGGTCGGAAAGGCAGATTAGATCATATTTGGCTTGTGAGGAGGCAAAATACATGTTTGGGAACGGCATGTATGCCACTTTGTGAAGGTGTGCCGTCACTCCGTCGACAGGCCATGAAGTATGCTCATCCAGGCACTGCAGAAAATATCTGGAAGACTGATAATTGGACCCTGCTAAACAGAGGGGATTGGGTGAGGAATCGGGCGTCGTTTTCTGCTCACATTCACTAGTGTAGTAACTTTTCTCAAGAGTGGGAGAAATTGCCAAATTCGGAACGGAAGAAATAAGAGGTTGGACAGTTTTTTCGGATCAGTGATGGCAAGTTTTTGTTAGGACGTTTCCTGTCGGGACGGCTGTTAATAAAACTTTGTGATTGGAATGTGTATGAGTTTTGAAGCAGTGGGAACAGAGAGTTTTTTCAGACATTTATATTTGGGCTTTTACACGAGGAAGTATCTGAACGATTAACAGAGATTTCAGTTGCAATTATTTCTTAGCTTTTGGATGAAGAAGTATTAAGATGGTGGAAAGAGGCACACTGGTCTCTTCAGATAAGGCTCAAACGCGTCCCCTTCAGCACAGACGTGACTGGCTAGGACATGTATGCAGTACATACCAAACGGAGAGGGAGAGGGAGCATGGTAGAATCTTGCAGCTAGGTGAAGAGGAGATGGGAAGGGTTGTGAATATGTAGGCGTGTTTCTGTAACTTAATGTGAGCTTGTTTCAGAATGGCACTGAGAAATATTACCCAGGCACTCTGGGGTCTTACAAGTGGTGTCCTTTACCCAAGGCAGATTGAAGCAATCTTCATGTTCTTATTGTATCATGTATTTACATGCTTATTCGATGAGTTGTGAATTAATAATCTGATGCTTTCCTTTATCCAATCGTCATGGGTTTTGTCGTACCACAGCCGCACCTAAACAAGACCATTTAAACATTTTCCTTTTATTTCCAATCGTTTGGAATTGATGCTGTGCTGTTAACAAACCATGATTATTTACCTTGATTGAATTGATGGTTATAATAAATTTGGGCTACGCTGGACCGCTCTTTAATTTCAGTAGCCAGATGAACTCTGTAAACCCCTTTTTGTTTTGGCCCACACCTGGCACTCAGTTTTTAAGGCTATTAATATTCTAATGTTTCTGTTGCGCGATTGCTTTTGATTTCATATTTAAGCCTCTGGGGAGCTCTCTTCTCCTCTTAGGGTTTAGTCGATGCAGATCAGGGTGGCAACTACTAACAGGCCACGAGTTCGGTGAGACTTTACAGTGCGTTGGTGACTGGGTGTGATTAGTAGAGGTAACATCAGTTAGTGGCTGTATTAATTCCATTCCATTCAAGAGAAGGTTTAGTATTTTCTTGTCTAAAGGTTTGCAAGAGTCACAAGTACTACGAGCCCAGGGACATACGTCGTTACTTGTTAGCTTATATTAGGTTGTCCATTGTAGGTTCATGTTATTTGTTCTATACTGGATATTATTATTTTAGAGGATATTTTGTGTTATTGTTTGAGCCCTACTGAGGTTTACAGCTTTTCCAGAGTGATTTACGTATTGTGTAATGATATTTTGCAAGTTAAGTAAATTTTTATTACAAATGAGACCTCGCCTGCACACTCCCTAGGCGGAAACCCACCCTACCCAAATTTGTATTAGTTCGTTTCAATATCTATATGTGTGCTACTCCCGAATACTAGTACCGAGGAAGTTATTCCCTAATCTCTTAACACATGTCCAGTCAGCCTGCTCTTTTATTTATTTAATATTTTCAACATATTCCATTCTTCTTCGATCCAGTGTCCTTCTGTATCATGACCTTCAAACGACTCGATTCCTTCCTTTTTCCATTTTCCCACAGTTCACAATTCTCTTCCATATAATGTGCTCCAGTACATTCTCTTAGTGGCGAATGGGCTGTCGTATTCGCATCCTTATATGCTTGTTGCTTCGGACGCCAATAGTTATTTTGCTTACTACACTCCTGGAAATGGAAAAAAGAACACATTGACACCGGTGTGTCAGACCCACCACACTTGCTCCGGAAACTGCGAGAGGGCTGTACAAGTAATGATCACACGCACGGCACAGCGGAAACACCAGGAACCGCGGTGTTGGCCGTCGAATGGCGCCAGCTGCGCAGCATTTGTGCACCGCCGCCGTCAGTGTCAGCCAGTTTGCCGTGGCATACGGAGCTCCATCGCAGTCTTTAACACTGGTAGCATGCCGCGACAGCGTGGACGTGAACCGTATGTGCATTTGACGGACTTTGAGCGAGGGCGTATAGTGGGCATGCGGGAGGCCGGGTGGACGTACCGCCGAATTGCTCAACACGTGGGGCGTGAGGATTCCACAGTACATCGATGTTGTCGCCAGTGGTCGGCGGAAGGTGCACGTGCCCGTCGACCTGGGACCGGACCGCAGCGACGCACGGATGCACGCCAAGACCGTAGGATCCTACGCAGTGCCGTAGGGGACCGCACCGCCACTTCCCAGCAAATTAGGGGCACTGTTGCTCCTGGGGTATCGGCGAGGACCATTCGCAACCGTCTCCATGAAGCTGGGCTACGGTCCCGCACACCGTTAGGCCGTCTTCCGCTCACGCCCCAACATCGTGCAGCCCGCCTCCAGTGGTGTCGCGACAGACGTGAATGGAGGGACGAATGGAGACGTGTCGTCTTCAGCGATGAGAGTCGCTTCTGCCTTGGTGCCAATGATGGTCGTATGCGTGTTTGGCGCCGTGCAGGTGAGCGCCACAATCAGGACTGCATACGGCCGAGGCACACAGGGCCAACACCCGGCATCATGGTGTGGGGAGCGATCTCCTACACTGGCCGTACACCACTGGTGATCGTCGAGGGGACACTGAATAGTGCACGGTACATCCAAACCGTCATCGAACCCATCGTTCTACCATTCCTAGACCGGCAAGGGAACTTGCTGTTCCAACAGGACAATGCACGTCCGCATGTATCCCGTGCCACCCAACGTGCTCTAGAAGGTGTAAGTCAACTACCCTGGCCAGCAAGATCTCCGGATCTGTCCCCCATTGAGCATGTTTGGGACTGGATGAAGCGTCGTCTCACGCGGTCTGCACGTCCAGCACGAACGCTGGTCCAACTGAGGCGCCAGGTAGAAATGGCATGGCAAGCCGTTCCACAGGAGTACATCCAGCATCTCTACGATCGTCTCCATGGGAGAATAGCAGCCTGCATTGCTGCGAAAGGTGGATATACACTGTACTAGTGCCGACATTGTGCATGCTCTGTTGCCTGTGTCTATGTGCCTGTGGTTCTGTCAGTGTGATCATGTGATGTATCTGACCCCAGGAATGTGTCAATAAAGTTTCCCCTTCCTGGGACAATGAATTCAAGATGTTCTTATTTCAATTTCCAGGAGTGTAGGTATCTGAATTCACTGTCTTCAATTTCGTCATATGATTAAACTTATTTCAGTTCGTATTTTATACTGATCATTTAACATGATAAGATCTGTAATCGCTCCTCATTTTCAGCGCAGACATCAGTGTCATCATGGAAGTGTGTAATTGAACACCAGTCACCTGAAATTTTCTTCTCGCTCCTAACGCTTCCGATTATTTTCATTATTTTTATGTTCAGGGTAGAACAAAATGAGAGAAAGACTGCATTCTTGCGTCAAACCTGTTTTAATTCAAACACTTTCCCATTGGTCTTCCACTCTTTTTTTTTCTCTCTTTGTTCTTATACGTACATTTCGTAGCTATTTTAGGATGTCAGTAAGTTCTTCGAAGGTCCGCTCGTATACCGTAACGCGCAGCGTACTAGCTTGCGGGACAGGCAGGTAAGCCGCACCTGGATGGAATCTGTGCGGCGGATTAGTGACTGTGGGTTGTTTCCTCTACGGTGTCCCACGACCGTTTCGGCTAATGCTTGGCTTTTCCACAAATTTCGCCTCATGCGAGACACAAACAGATAAAAGATACGGTGACACATGAAACGAAGTTTACACAAGCAGCTGTCGTACACGAATTTCCTCCCTCCCAGATCAGACGACGACTGTGGACACAGGAAGGGGATGCGGCCGCACAGTTTGAGGAAAACTGCGCCAAATCCGGAAAAGTCGGACCCGTAGTAGACTAAAAAGCTAGGGATATAAAGAGGAAAATCAGAATAAGACCAATGAAGGGTCTTAATTCTTCATAAATCTAGCATCAGTTCTGAAGTGCTACGTTATAACTGCCTCGCTGAGTCCAAATTCCAACATGGAACGTCATGGTGGACTGGTGCACAAGATCAGAGAACAGGTATCTCTTCTGTCATCCAGACAGGTTTCCCGGTTATTCACTGTATCGTTTACGGTGAATGTAGTCATGGTTTGAACAATACACGATCGATCTCCTTCCACATCCATATTTTATGCTGTGCTTGCATTTATCCTATGCTTCCCCCTCGTCTCGAATGGTCAAATATCCTTTCCTTCCTTCCTTTTAAGGTTTATTATTTTTGCTAAGGACGAGGGGCGGGCGTTCAATAAATAAAGCAACGCTTCTTTTTCTCTGCCAGTTTCGGTTGAAAAAATTCGGAATTTGTTGTCCTAGGTCGTGAAATGTTTCCGCTTCAGCCCCTGTAGTTTAATGAAGTTCCGATGGATAGCGGCGCTGTATGTATCCTTCAAAATGGCGTTCGTAATGGAGGTGCGTTCCAACTTGAGAGCTATCACTGAGTTTCTTCTGGCGGGAAACCAAAGCATCGCAGATATTCATAGACTCAACCTGTCCGATCTCCCTCTTGAGCAGAGCTGTGACTCCACCAATGCGCAAACTGCGGATATCCTCATTCGATGTGATCAACGGATGGCAGTGAAACAGCTCTTTGCTCAACTGAACGTCTCTACGCTCCTGACAGGAGCTCACAAAACCTTATTGGGCTGTTCATCCTCGTCCTCCCCACAGCCCCGATCTCGCACCTTGCGGCTTCCATCTCTTTGGCCCAATGAAGGATGCACTCTGCGTGGAGCAATACGTGGATGATGGGAAGTTTCTTGATTTCGAAAGATGTTGGCTCCGAAGTCGACCAGTAGAGTGTTACCACGCGGGCATGCAGACCATCCCAGTAAAGTGGCGTCAGGCCGTCCCACTGTACAGAAATTTCGTAGGAAAATGGCGTTTCTTAGCCAAAAACGTGGGAGATAATATGATATGTCGATATCCTGAATAAAACTACCCTGCATCCAGAAAAAGAAACGTGCTATTTTACTTAGTGAACGCCAACTATACTACGGTTGCTGTTAATTTTCAGATGTCAAGTGAAGAAAATTGATTTTCCTTTCCTTCATAACCAACTAGGCCTCATATACACTACTGGCCATTAAAATTGCTACGCCACGAAGATGACGTGCTACAGACGCGAAATTTAACCGTCAGGAAGACGATGCCGTGATATTCAAATGATTAGGTTTTCAGAGCATTCACACAAGGTTGACGCCGGTGGCGACACCTACAACGTGCTGACATGAGGAAAGTTTCGAACCGATTTCTCATACACAAACAGCAGTTGACCGGCGTTGCCTGGTGAAACGTTGTTGCGATGCCTCGTGTAAGGAGGAGAAATGCGTACCACCACGTTTCCGACTTTGATAAAGATTGGATTGTAGCAAATCGCGATTGCAGTTTATCGTATCGCGACCTTGCTGCTCGCGTTGATCGAGATCCATCGACTGTTAGCAGAATATGGAATCGGTGGGTTCAGGAGGGTAATACGGAACACCGCGCTGGATCCCAACGGCCTCGTATCACTAGCAGTCGAGATGACAGGCATCTTATCCGCATGGCTGTAACGGATCGTGCAGCCACGTCTCGATCCCTGAGTCAACAGATGGGTTTACAAGACAACAACCATCTGCACGAACAGTTCGACGACGTTTGCAGCATGGACTATCAGCTCGGAGACAATGGCTGCGGTTACCCTTGACGCTGCATCACAGACAGGAGCGCCTGCGATGGTGTACTCAGTGACGAACCTGGGTGCACGAATGGCAAAACGTCATTTTTTCGGATGAATCCAGCTTTCTGTTTACAGCATCATGATCGTCGCATCCGTGTTTGGCGACATCGCGCTGAACGCACATTGGAAGCGTGTATTCGTCATCGCCATACTGGCGTATCACCCGGCGTGATGGTATGGGGTGCCATTGGTTACACGTCTCGGTCAGCTCTTGTTCGCATTGACGACACTTTGAACAGTGGACGTTACATTTCAAATGTGTTACGACCCGTGGCTCTACCCCCCATTCGATCCCTGCGAAACCCTACATTTCAGCCGGATTATACACGACAGCATGTTACAGGTCCTGAACGGACCTTTCTGGGTACAGAAAATGTTCGACTGCTGGCCTGTCCAGCACATTCTCCAGATCTCTCACCAACTGAAAACGTCTGGTCAATGGTGGCCGAGCAACTGGCTCGTCACAATACACCATTCACTACTCTTGATGAACTGTGGTATCGTGTTGAAGCTGCATGGGCAACTGTACCTGTACACGCCATCCAAGCTCTGCTTCACTCAATGCGCAGGCGTATCAAGGCCTTTATTACGGCCAGAGGTGGTTGTTCTGGGTACTGATATCTCAGGATCCATGCACCCAATTTGCGTGAAAATGTAATCACATGTCAGTTCTAGTATATTTGTCCAATGAATACCAGTTTATCATCTGCATTTCTTCTTGGTGTAGCAACTTTAATGGCCAGTAGTGTTGTTACCTCCGTACGTGTTGTCAGTACTACGTAAATAATGGAAGGCAATTTTTGTGCTTGCTGCTAACCACTTCTTAATTGTTACGTCATCATCTACATAATATTTCCACACAGGATGAAACGCACTACTCATATGTTCGTGACCTAGTTAAAGCACGGCCGCTTAAACAAGGAGATCGTTGACGCACAGGCTTTTCAGAGAGCTGGGGAGAAAAGTTATGTGTGCTCCACACAGCGTGGGAATAGCGTAAGTGTATGTGTGTATGTGTGTGTGTGGGTGTTCGAGCGAGCTACGCGATGAGCGATGGGCCAAGCGGCGTTTGTCATTTGTCAGCGCGGGGCAAACACAGGCGTCGCGCCGCATCGCAACGCAAAGCAGCGCAGGAGGCACGTATCCAAAACAATGGACGGCGGCGGACTGCGGTGCGACCATTGACGGCAGCCCGGCCGTGGGCGGCGATCAGACACGCAGCGTAAACGCCAGTGGGGGGGGGGAGCTGTTACTTCTGCGCTAAATACGCGGGCACGATACGCTACTCCAGTAAATACCCGTAGCATGCTTACGCAGGTTGTGTCTAAACTAGCGTTCTAAACATATTCGGATTTACTTGCTCACTGTACGCGTTGTTTCAACACTGGTTGGTTGCATTTGTTACAAATCGAAACCTTTGACCAAAAGCTGTAGTTTTCCCTTATTCTTATTAATAAGATCCTGAAACACCCCTCACGCTAAAACCACATTACACAAGTAGATAGTATGAAGAACCTGGCTGAGTACAAAGAATTTCATTAGAGGGTAAAATCACGCTTTCGATGGTAATCAGTTTACTGAATGTATTGGTGTTAGGACAGTTGGTATCTACTGGCTCATTACACGGCAAATAAATCGGTTTGTTACCCTGACGACTTTGATTGTGAGGTAGTAAGAATACCAGCTTCTTCTACAAGACAGGCCACCAAATCCGAAATACTCACAACAGAAAGCACAAGCTGCTTTCCTTCTGTGGGCGACCGTTGCGGGTGGGAGTCTTTGTAGTCAAAGCACGTTTGGTATTCAATACGTCTGAAAGCTATTTTGACGAATGCGCGCCCTATACACGGACGGAAGGAACATTCTGGCATAATGTCCTGTCGGCAACGGGGACATTAGAGACGGAGCACACGCTGGAATTAGGTTGGCTCAAACGGCTCTGAGCACTATGGGGCTTAACTTCTGAGGTCATCAGTCCCCTACAACTTACAACTACTTAAACCTAACCAACCTAAGGACAGAACACACATACATGCCCGAGGCAGGATTAGAACCTGCGACCGTAGGTGTCGTGCGATTCCAGACTGTAGCGTCTAGAAACGCTCGGCCACACCGGCCGGCCTGGAATTAGGGAACGGTGTTCAAGGAAATTAGTCGTACCCTTTCAGAGAAACCACGGCGGCATTCACTTTAAGCAATTTAGGAACATAATAAAACTAAACTAAATTCTGCCCGAACAGGCCATGAATGCCCAATGGCGCCGTCCGGGCGCCGTGTGATCCTCACCTCACAGGCGTCACTGGGTGAGAATATGGATGGGCTTGTGGTCAGCACACCACTCTCCCGGCCGTATATCAGTTTACAATACCGGTGCCGCTACTTCTCAGTCAAGTAGAACCCCACATGCCAACAGCACTCGGCAGGCCGAATGGTCACCCATCCTAGTGCTAGTCCAGGCCGACAGCGCTTAACTTCGGCGATCTAACAGGAACCAGTGTCATCATGGCAGCAAGGTCGCTGGCTTGGGGAAATCATGGAAAAATAAGTCTGGACGCTCGGACGGGAATTTCAACTGTCGCCCTGACTGTATTAATCGTGTTATACCGGACGAAAATACACACGTCGGCATGATTTCCTCCTGGAAGAGACCGAGTGGATACTATAACACAGAGAATACTAGTTCACATTATTACTACACAGAGAAGAAGAATTACTTCTTAAATTCTGGTTCCACAGGTATATCGCGAGTGTTTACAACTGTCTCTCAACATTAACGTATCAGCTGGTACAGAAATACATACTAATTCAGAGTACATTTAACAATAACTATCGCATGTTTGTAACACGCCTGGGAGTACAAAAGGGTGGGGTACCTTAAAGTGGTTGTCGTTCCGACGGTGCACCCTGTCCACACCACCTACCTGATAATCCAGCGGCTGTCGTACTGTTCTGCTCCACACTGCTGCTGGCTTGCCTGAAATTATCTATCGAAATATGCAAGCAGGTTCAGGGGAGCCACTCAACGTCAAGGACAACACTGTCCTACGTCTGGTATGAACATCTATATTCTGAGACGCTTTGGATACCACAGGTTGCACTGTTTACACTCTCTAAGTCGTAAATGTTTATCCCAATTAACAATCTTGATGATTATCTGTCCACAATATCACTTGGACGAGCATACGCGTAACCGACACGACGCGGGTGATTGTTGATGATGCGAAAGCCGAATGATCGAACGGAAGTTCTTATGCTCGCCACACATACAGTTATCTGGTACCAGTCCTCCTTGGTACTAGAAATAAATTTTAACACTGCTCACGAAGTTAAATTTGTAGTTCACAGTTCTCAACTGTACGAGCGTGCCCGTAAGCGTCGCTGCGCGGCTGATAGTTGATAATGCGGAAACGCGATGATCGAACGCACGTCCTCACGCTCGCTACAAGACACTGGCACTTGACTGCACTCTTTTATGGTGACTAATTTTTGCTGATTCACATTAGTTCATTCTGAGAGACCGAACTGGGCGCGGATGATTGATACTGTACGGTACGACGCGCAACGAGAGGATACACAAATACATTACCAGCAGCACCGCTCATTTTTGAGTTATATCTTGACACACTTTCCTCTGAATCATTTACTTATTTTATCATTTTACTGCAGTACCAGTTGTAGCAACACTTCAACTTCCATACTAACAATGCCTCTCACATGCAGAGCTACCCACTACACAACATAACAGTTCCGTGTCCCGTGCTCGACTCCGCAGAGGTGGCTGCCCGCAAAGACACTCCACAACTAAGCCAGCGATATGACGATACGCTTACATGTTGTTCTGCCTAATATATTGACGGCAAACGCTGGCTTCCTACAGTAAAAGACGATGCCGCCTCTTAGTTGATTATTTGGGTTTGGGCCGAGCGGTCCGGTACTCGGCCGAAAGTATAATTTCCTCTACAGCAACGCAGAGAAACGTTACTGAGCGTGGTTACGCAGGTGTCGTTCGTTCGTCGATGCGGCTTGCAGCGACTATCTTTTCTTGTGGTTGCTTTGTGAGGTACCAACTTCATTTAAAACCTCGCTCTTCGGACTATACCGTAATACGTAATTTGGAATTCTGCGGACTGATTGTTTTTCTGACTCCAGAAAGCGGGTGTTAGAGTTATACAGTGTGGAAAGGGGTTTGGAATGGAAGTTATACAGTGTGGAAAGTGGTTTCGAATGGAAGTAATGATCTTACGGTTATACAAATTCTCTGAGTCCGTCAGACGACGGAAACGTCAGTTGAGTATAACTGCGCTCCATTTTAATGATCTCGACTTCTATTGCTTTGTTTACTAAGGACGCGTTATTTAAATTTCCTTAGCGTTACGAACTGTTTTCCCTGTTGTTAGAAAAGGCGTGAAATTATTTTGTCCTCTTTGTGAAATCTGCGTACAGCAATTCTGTTGTTTGGGGCAACGTATAAGCTTCGTTTCATCGAAAGTTGCATCACAATAAATATGATATCGTAATTTAAAGTATTTACTAAAGCTGTCGTGTCTGTCTGTTTGAACACGCTAATCTCCAGAACTATTACACCAAGTTTCCTAGGGTTTTCAGAGGTAACTTGAGCGTAGCTTGTGGCAACGTATAGGCTTTATTTCAACAAAATGGATCATGGGAATAAAAGGAATCTCGTAGTGTAAAGTTTTAAAAATGCGTAAGTCTGATTATCTGTAATCTTTTTACGAGAAAAATACTCGACCGATTTTGATGAAATTTGTTATGGAGATTGCCTGAACGTCGAAGAAGAAAGAACGCTACTTACAGTGTGTGTAGTACCGGGTTTTTATTGATTTGTAGAATATTACACGAATTAGAGTAATGTATTTACTCTTTGAAAGAGCTATATATTCTTTGGGTTTGAACTTTTTCCTATCTGTGAAAATGCTTTTATCTACTGATGTGTTCTACATAATGAGACTGAACATATAGCCGCGCGGAGTAGCCGCTAAATCTGAGCCGCTTTGCCACGGTTCGCGCAGGTCTCCTCGTCGGAGGTTCGAGTCTTCCCTCGGGCATGGGTGTTTGTGTGTGTGTGTGTGTGTGTGTGTGTGTGTGTGTGTGTGTGTTGTCACTAGCGTAAGTTAGTTTAGTTTGTGTAGTGTGTAAGTCTAAGGACCGATGACCGCAGAAGCTTCATCCCTTAGGAATTCACACACACTTGAACATTTCTTCTTTTGAACATATACACTTCAACGCTTATGCAATCCCCAACGTGTGTGGTCCATATTTCCAGACTATAATACGCCGAAGAGCGAAAGAAAATGGAAATGGTACACCTGCCTAATATCGTGTAGGGCCCCGCGAGCACGCAGAAGTGCCGCAACACGACGTGGTATGGACTCGACTAATGTCTAAGTGGTACTGGAGGGAATTTACGCCATGAATCCTGCAGGGCTGCGCAGAAATCAGTAAGAGTACGAGGATGTGGAGATGTCTTCTGAAGAACGCTCTGTAAGACATCCCAAATATGCTCAACAATGTTCATGTCTGGGGCGACTGGTGGCCAGCGGAAGTGTTTAAACTCAGATGTTGTGAGCGACGTGGGTGATATTCTGTCATTCTGCGCAACGGATTAATCTGAGATGTACCCTTTACCCTGTGGCTCCTGCAACATGCAATTTCCACCCCCACACTACGACAGAAGTCAAACAGACGGTCCTAAAGTTCTAAAGAGAAATGCCTGAAAAACTTTCAGCAATAAATATCTTCTGAAGTCATCCGCTGTAAGGAAATGACACAAAAATTCACAAAATTTCTTACGTAACTAGTGGGATACTTGGGTACTGGAGTAGTGCTAGTTAGTGTCCGAAAAACATGAAACTAACGAAAATTATTATTTTTTTTTTGCAAAAATTCTAAGAAATCACAATGGCACTATTAGTTATGAACTGAACAAGTTATTTTTGGGTTCTTTTCGGAATGTGGAGTTACCTCTTAAGGACAGGATTCGCTAAAGAAATTTCTATACAAAGTTTAAGATTGTTATTGACTTGGCAGAATGGCTGAGAGCCGCGCCTACTCAACTTGAATAATTATCCGTTAGAATGTTGCTAGGTATGACTGAGGCTGTCGCGTGTGAAATGCAGTGAAGTGTATTGCTGTGGAGGAAATATGGGGCTCGCAAGAGCTGTAGCGCACAATACCGTAAGCTGCGATGACTGCTGTCTGCACCACTCGCTGCTGACAAAGAAGGTAACTCTCGTTCTATCTGGATTGACCTTCGCCAATCAAAGTCTCCCTACGCTTTGATGAATTCAAGGACACCTATTCGCCCCTAGTCTAACTATTGGCGTCAGATAACCAGTCCACCGCGATACCACTAAAAATTCGCTCACAGACGTTTAACTATAACTCTGTCCGTTCACACCACACAATAAGTGTGGCGGCCAACACATTGAACAATGCTTAATCGCAAGGACTCAATATAGAGTCTCACTCCGATTAGCTATCGACAGAGTTGCTGTCCCAGTGAAGTACTGAGGACAGGCTTGTTCCTCGCTCTTTGCGTACATGTACGAGTGCACACGCTCTCGTTACGTGTTCTCACTCCAAGAGCGACAACGGAACGGGCCCTCTCCATGTCAGATGTGAAGGGGTATATCTTTCAGTCTCTTCCATTACTCCTTCAGCTCAAGGAGTCAGGAATATCGTCTGCCAATCAGCATTGCTCCTCAAAAACGGGAGAATGACGTTTTGTTTAAGGCGACCAATCCAGAAATCTTTAGCATCGGCATTTGGCGTTGGCTGCCTCCCTGTGAAAACCTCTGAAACTGCGTGCTATGTTTGTAAAGAATGCATAGGCTGGGCGCTCCCACACAATGTAGCGGAATTTGCTTTCAAGCCGAACACGGGGTCGTTCTCCTTTTCACTCAGGCAAACGCTGTCTGCTCTATGGGCGGTCACTGGCCTACGTCGATAGGTTGACTCGTCCTCTGAAGGGACCGGCCTCCTGGCGTGCAGTTTGCCTCTCCTGAACTAAAAGCTTTTGTGATCATCGTGTCTTGAATGTGTGTGTGTACGCCAGCCTCGAGTATTTCAACCCCGGTGCGCATCCATGACCTACTTGTTATTTGCATATCGTTTACATGAATTCATTCAACATTGACTTTATCTTATCGAATTTGGGTTCGTGGGTTCGAATGAAGCGTCTTGAAGTGCGGAATATGATTGTGATGGCGGAATATGTAAGCAATGAAGGTCAGGAGACCACAACGTCTTACAATGATTGTTCCTGGAGCCACTGTGTAGCAATTCTGGACGTGTGGGTTGTCGTATTGTCCTGCTGGGATTGTCCAAGTCCATCAGAATGCACAAGGGCATGAGTGGATGTGGGTGATCCGACAGGATGCTTACGTATGTGTCATCTGTCAGAATAGCATCTAGACGTAACAGGGATCCCACATCACTCCAACTGCACATGCCTCACACCATTACAGAGTCTCTACCAGCTTTAAGTCCCCTGCTGGCATGCAGGGTCCGTGGATTCATGAGGTTGTCTCAATACCTGTACACGTCCATCCACTCGATTCAATTTGAAACGTGTCTCGTCAGACCAAGAAACATGTTTCCAGTCGTCAACAGTCCAATGTTGGTGTTGACAGGCCCAGGTGAGACGTAAAGCTTTGTGTCATGCAGTCATCAAGAGTACATGAGTGGCCCTTCGGCTCCGAAAGCCGTTATCAATCATGTTTCGTTGAATGGTTCACATGCTGATGCTTGTTGATGGCCCAGCATTGAAATCCGCAGCAATTTACGGAAATGTTGCATTTTTGTCACTTGAACGATTCTCTTCAGCCGTCGTTGGTCGCATTCTAGTAGGATCTTTTTCCCCTCGCAGAAATTTCAGAGATCTGATCTTCTACCGGATTCTTGATATTCAGGTACACTCGTGAGATGATCGTACGGGAATATCTCCACTTCATCGCTACCTCGGAGATGCTGTGTCCCGTCGCTTGTTCGCCGACTATAACACCACTTTCAAACTCACTTAAATCTTTATAACCTGCCATTGTAGCAGCAACAACTGAACCAGACGATTGTTGTCTTATATAGGCGTTGACGATCGCAGCGCCATACTCTGTCTGTTTACATAGCTCTGTATTTGAATATTCTTGCCGATACCAGTACATAATACATGCGATGGTAAAATCATGAAGTGCGCAAGAGATGGAAAACATGATCCAGAGGAGAACCTTGAAGGTGTAAAGGTGATTAACGTGACTACCTTCAAATACTGTAGACATCGTATGATAATGGATGGTGGATATACAACTAATGTGTAAGCTACAGTAATCCACGGAAGAGAAATAATGAAGCAGAACGAAACACCACTGACATCAAACTGTGTAACCATGATTACCACATACAGATAATCAAATGTCAAGCATTTACTTGCACAGGGCACGAACTTCGAGTAGGGAGCACGAGATTCGACACTGAGGAAGATGTAAAAGGAAACACTGCAAGATTTTGAGAATTTATGTTGAAGGATTTCATTAAGGACACCATCGACTGACAGCTCTGAGACATAGAAATGCTCAAATGTAGGATCTGTGCACGTCACTGGTAGGAGGAACATCTACATCTACATTTATAAACATACTCGGCAAGCGAATGGTGCCTTGTACCACAACTAGTCATTTCATTTTCTGCTGCACACGCAAATCAAGCAAGGGAAGGACGACGGTCTGTATGCCTCCGTAAGATGGCTCATGTCCCTCATCTTAGTGGTCCATACGCGAAATGTACGTTGGCGTCAGCAGCATCGTTGCGCAGTCACCTTGTAAGTAGGCTGTTTAGGTTTTTTTTGGTAACGCCACCTCTGTATGAAAATCACTGGCTGTGCTGTGTGCAGTCTGTGGCTGCTTTGCATTGTTGTAATACTCGCCATTGTAGTGTTAGGCAGCTGGCTGTGAACAACGCGTAGCGTTGCGCAGTTGGAGGTGAGCCGCCAGCAGTGGTGGATGTGGGGAGAGAGATGGCGGAGTTTTGGAATTTGTCATGAACTGCTATATATATATATATATATATATATATATATATGATGATATCAAGGTAAATACATTGTTTGTTCTCTATTAATATCTTTCATTTGCTAACTATCCCTATGCCTTCCATAGTTTGAATCTTTTATTTAGCTGGCAGTAGTGGCGCTAGCTGTATTGCAGTAGTGGGAGTAACCAAGATTTTTGTGAGGTAAGTGATTTGTGAAAAGTACAGGTTAATGTTAGTCAGGGCCATTCTCTTGTAGAGATTATTGAAAGTCAGATTGCGTTGCGCTAAAAATATTGTGTGTCAGTTTAAGCACAGTCCTGTATAAATGTTCTAAGGGGACGTTTCATATGTCGACCCTTAGCCTAGGATACCTCACTGGAATCTTCTGATTTTTTTCTTGTAGTTTGTGTAATTAGTGTAGATTTTGTTTATTGCTAGCACGTAATTGTAGAGAGAATCTCCTTTGTAGTTGCAGTCTTTCATTGTTGTACAGTAAAACAGGTGTGGCACGCATGTAGATTTGCACCAAGTATTTCGCAGCTGCAATTAACTAGATATTATTTTCAGTGCTATGTTAATGTGTTCCCCTATTTTTGCTCTTCAAATTGTGTTTTTCTGTGTTGTCGTGTGAAATACTGTGACAATAATGGCGTGTGAAAAACGTAACACTAGGCTCCAAAGTAAATTGAGAAATGACAGCGAAGACGAAAGCAGTGTGTTAGCGCCACCGTGTAATGAATTAACTAATATTCAAAGTAGTAATTTGGTAACTGTGCATAGGGAAATGGAGCGGGTGGCAAACAATGGCGTGGACAGTGAAACAATTAGTGAAGAGGGAAGCATTATCGATCGATCGGTCGGCGACAGCTCGCCTCAGGAATCCGAAATGACAGGAAACAATCTCGCAAATGCTGTGGATTCAGGATTTGGGTCCTCACCGTTTTCTCAAATAAGTCAAGACACAATTTCTGCTTGTCAAAATGTGAATGTTGCCGGTGCAAATGCACTGCCGAAAAGCATAGAGGAACAGATTCCAGACACTAATACATTATTATTGCAATTAATGCAACAAATTAAACAAAATCAGAGACAAACACAGCAACAGCTAGACACAATGGGACAAAATCTTCGAAAGTTAGACACAGTGGAACAAAATCAGAGACAAACACAGCAAAAGCTTCAAAAGTTAGACGCAATGGAACAAAATCTTCAAAAGTTAGAGTCACTGGAGCAAACTCTTGAACAAACACGTGATGATTTAACTAATGAGTTACATCACATTGAATCGCAATGTCAAAAAGTCTGTAATGACGTAAAAACACAAATTTGTGAGCATTTCCAACCTATTTTTTCGCGGCATGAAAATGCACTACAGAATCACGAAGCAGCCATAAAAGAACTGCAAACTACTGTTCACGAAAATCATGAGACCTTGCAAGCTAAATTTGACTCAGTTGCATCTACCGATTCGGTTACGCAACTTGCAAAAACTCAGGAAAACTTAAAGGACACAGTAGATACTCTGAAACTTGGTTCAGAAAAACACACTGAGGAAATAAGTACACTATCGGATAAAGTAGCCGAACTTTCAGATCAGTTCACTAACTTATCTACAAAGGTAGATGATGATCTGAATGACACAACACTTGTAGCCTTCACTGACACTGAAGAGTATGAAGAAATTAGAAAATTCAAACAAAATCAAAATCAAATCAATACACAGTACAAAAGAGAAATCCGCGAAGTACAAGATCAGCTGACACAGGTAATACAAGAATTACGTATTTCAGAGGACACTCGCGCCCCAATACGGGAAGAGGGACATAGAAATACGGAACAGCCACAAAATAATAACACAGCGCATTTCGGAAATTATGAAAGAAATTGGCAAGGTGCACCGAATTTTGAAATGGAACCGCCGAAACGACGTAACAATGACCGATAGGCGACTCGCCGACATGATGACTTTGACTATAAGCTGTTCATTACTAGACGTAAATTCAAAACATTTAAGAATTCTGGCAACGACATTCATCCACAAGCTTGGCTCCATCAATTCTCTCATTGTTTTCCCCCCAACTGGTCATTGGAGCACAGGTTAGAATTTATGTGTGGCTACTTAGAGAATGAACCAGCTGTAAGAATGCGGTCGGTCATTCACGATTGTCACAGTGAAGGAGAATTTTATCATGCCTTCTTCTCAGCGTATTGGTCTCAAGCTACACAAGACCGAGTAAAACATAGCATCATGATGATGAAACACTTTGAACAATCTGAATTTTCCAGTCTTGTCAAATATTTTGAAGACATGTTGCATAAGAATCAGTATCTTTCAAACCCATACAGCCCCTCAGAACTCATCCGCATTTGCTTAATCAAATTGCCTGAACATTTACGACATATTATTTTAGCAGGACGTTGCAAAGACGACATTGACGCGTTTCAGGGACTCTTACAAGAATTAGAGATTGACACTGACAATCGCGAAACGCGAAAACATGAAAACAACAATTACAGGTCACATCCGCCACATTTCCGTGATGACAGAAATAATAACTGGACACGACAAGGCTATTCTCACAACACAAATCGTGACCAAAACAGACACCACCCTTATGACAACCGCTGGCACAATAATAGATACAGAGAAAGATCGCATTTCCGTAGTGATGAATATGACAGAAATAACCATAGAAACAGACAATATGGGAATCAGAACTTTTATTATCAAGGGAGACAGAATAATTTCAGACGCAACAGTTCAGCGCGCAGTTACGATTCAGGGAGAAATTATCCACCACATGATCGACAAACAAAGAACTATGTAAACTACCGACATGACGACAGACGATATAATCGTAACGACAGACCTGAATTGCATCAGAACTGGCGGGATTTAAGCAGGGCAGGGCCCTCTCGTCACGGTGAATTTGTAGAAGTTAGGTCTCCAAGTCCCAATAACGACGCGCGCCAACAAAGAGACAGACAATGACTCGCACAGCAGGCAGCCGCGTGCGCCCGCTGGCTCCGAGAAAAATAACATAAGACACTAGCCTTGAGAAAAATTTTAGCATTCTTTACCGATGTATACAACATGATAATTGCTTTGAAGTTGAAACTCTGTCCACTAGGAAGAGTAAAGGTTTACACCACATTTCACATGTAAAACCATTTATTGAGAGATAATCTGCTTTTTAACTTTGTCTCTGCCATAAAACTTTTCACTTCACATTTCTAGTATGCTTTGTCAGACTGAGAATCTGTTAACATACAACAATGTTTGAAGTCAAATATCCAGTCTAGAACCTAGGGAACATTTTTAAACAGAAATTACGAATGCATTGTTATTGTGAACAGACGACACAGTGTTATTGTGTGTGTGCATTCTTGCTTGTTTGTTGCACGATTACGTAACGACTATAAGGCTCACATACTTAGAACATTTACCAGTACTGTTAATGAGATTTTAATGCTACATTTTGGTTTATTTGAAACTACATTCTGAAATTAAAGTGCTTTCTGAGAGATACCAGATGACACAGAGGTTAGTTTATGTGACAGCTACACGATTTTATCACGACACTACTACTGAGTGACAATTTACAATGTTGCTTTTCCGGCGTATCTGTTTTATATCTGCACAGTTTTCTGAATTCTTCTGGAAAGAAAAACATGTTTTAGTAGTAACTTTTGTGGTATAGCAACAATGAGACAGCCTTTTTCGTGGCACAACAATACGTCACAGCACAGTACTTTCTTCATCACAACAATAAGCGTAATAACTAAGATATCTATACGCAAAGCATTTCACTTTTGTTTATCATGAGGTAAGTACATTGACTTCTGCAGAACTTTGCTTACAGAGGACGATAACTATGACAGTTCCACAGAGATTATCTTACAACATGACACACAGTTTAGCGCTACAGTACCCCATTGCTGTAATCTGTAACACCTGAAGGTATAATTACATTAATCCTCAGGGGGGTACACGCTTACTTTGTGTACCATGTGTTTGGCAAGCACAAGGAACCCTAGCTAATGTGGTATTTGCTTATACAACTTTACACATCGGTACCATATTTCTCTAACACACAAATTACACAGCTATCTGATTATTTACCTGAGAGAAACAAACATTTTTTTACTATATTAGTGACAGATGTTTACGCAATTACACAGTTGAATAATTTCACACTTATGAAATTGTATTTTGTCAGTACTTTGTGAACTGTTCATATTTTTCGGAGCCATTGTGGTACTATGAGAGCTTTGAATGATGTATTTGGTATGGGATCATGATTCTTAAAGTACGTTTGAGGTTGATGACACTATTGAAATGAGCAGAGAATTTTTTTAGGTTTTGAAACTATTGGAGGAAGCTACGACGATTTTGAGATTTGACTGAGGTGTTATGATGTTATTTTTACGACGACGATGTGTATTATGCTGTTGCGGTATGTTTATGATCAATAAGATGATGCTATATAAGGAATGTGATTACGTGTTTATATGTATATGAATAATGAATAGAAGGTAGGGACTCTGACTGGTGAAAAAGGATGTTGTAAACCGAGAATCGTACTTTAAGAGTTATGAAATGTGTGTAAATGCGTGAATGTATCACAATGCCGGCGAAAATTTTTTGGACACTGTTATATTCATACGATTTTGTTTCTACAGATTTGTAACGCAAATTCTTGACCTATGAAATTTTTATATGAGACTGTCACTGTAGCGAAAACTGCTGTCATAAATATTTCATTAAGAAGGGTAAGTGACCGTGAAGTAATTCGTTGTGAGCGGCCAGGTGTGTCAGACGCCTGGAGAAAAAGCCATTATTGCGAGTCCTTTTCAGCGGCACAGGTAAAAAAAAAAGGGAGGCCATTATCCTCGCTATTGACGTTCCTTTGTAGAGAGCATCGCAAAAACGACACGGTCGAACTTGAAAACATATGTTGACACTGTGGAGCTCTTAATTTATGATATTTACAGAAATGCCTAATGAAATGACGAGAAATATTTTTAAATCTGCATACCTGATTATGACAAGCGTCTTTCTACGAGAGTTGAAAAAAATGGTTCAAATGGCTCTGAGCACTATGGGACTTAACTGCTGTGGTCATAAGTCCCCTAGACCTTAGAACTACCTAAACCTAACTAACCTAAGGACATCACACACATCCATGCCCGAGGCAGGATTCGAACCTGCGACCGTAGCGGTCGTGCGGTTCCAGACTGTAGCGCCTTTAACCGCTCGGCCACTCCGGCCGGCTACGAGAGTTGAGAGAATGTCTACTAACTTATGAAATGTCACATGACTATTGAATGATATTTTTATGCTTTGGTTTGCGTAATTGCTTATTTCATTTGATATCTAGTTTCTAGCTGCACTGCAGCATTGGTTAAAATAAAATTTTATAGATGTACTAATATAAATATTTTCTGTCTACAGATCGAGTAAATAATAAATTTTTCAAAAAAAATGAGGGAGCACAAAAAGACATTTACCTTCACAGGAACTGCAATCATAGTTTTCTTTTCAAGTACTTGTTAATTTCTTTTGTAGAATAAATTGTGATGCATCACTCTAGTGTTAAGATGTGACATAGGTATTAGACATGGCCATTTTTAGTGTAATACTTTTTCTGCTTGAACTTTGTCATGTTTAGGTATACGTTATGCAGTTTGCCAGGCATAGTGCTACTGAATTTTAATTTGTGTTACTCTGCTAAGCCAGATTTATTTTCTTGTTTGCTGCACATTGCCTTATATTAGTCATAATATTGCAATTGCTTCGCTAATTTCTAAAATGCTGCTTCCTTTGCAAATCTGCACTTTTTTGTCATTGCTTTTTGCGTTAATTGTTTTATGTGCTGCTGCATTGCCTCGTCCCTTAGTTTAGCATCTGAGCACAGTAGATTTAAGTTAGCTTAAGAGGGGGTAGACTATATAAGAAACTAGTTGTGATGAATGGAAAGAAATGCATTGAAGGTATATGAAAACGTTTTGGGCCAAAATGAGTATTGTACAATGATCCGTAATTATCTTGAAAGAAATATGAACAGAGTAGAGAAAGCAGGTATAGATAGGACTTTTTGGAAATAGTGAGGAACGAAGGGAGATCTCCAAAAAGTAAAGAAAGTTTTGTTTGCAAAATACTGCAGTAAAAGAAACCCTGTCCTTTCCTTGTGTTATCCCACTATGTGTTTGTGTTCCCTTGTGTATTTATGTTTTTCCTGTATTTATATGTTTATCTGATAAGACTTATGTTGTAGAATTTTTCTAATACTAAGCTACATTCACTATGATGAGGAATACTGTTATCCTCAAATATAATTGGCATTAATAATATGTTATTTACCTTGTAAATATGCTTAGAAATTATTTATTCTGTTTTGTTTTAATGCTCATGTGTGAAGTTGATATTCCAAAAGATATTCTGATCTTTCATGTATGTACTTATGTCATAATTCCTGTGACACTGATGTATATGTTATTTCGATTCTTTTGTAAAGCCTATATTACAAATGTTCTCTGTATTGTTATGTTCTTTAATGATGTATTTTGTACCTTTGTAATTGTATTCTCATGTTATAAAATTGTAATTGTCACCAGCTCATCATATTATTAACTTGTAAGTTACATTTCACTGCACACGTTTCTGTTGGTCATAGTATATGGACAATATGTGAGAAGTAGGGACTGTTAGTGTTTGCACGTGTGTTAATAATTCAGCAAGGGACTGGTTAACAGCATTGCTGGTTCTAAGGACAGTTCCAAAAACTTAGTGAGTGCACAAGTGGTGGTTATGGACTTGCTATATTATCCGCAAGACTCTTCAATGGTGATTGTGCACCTGCACAGTCACAACAGATGGCTGCTGGCCATCTCTACAAGGACTGCAGTGGGTCTGCACCTCTGGTGGCCCACCAATACCGTAATCTCTACAAGGACTACAGTGGGTCTGCATCTTTGATGATCCATCAATACCATTATTTCTACAAGGACTGCAGTGGGTCTGCAGCTCTGGTGGCCCACCAATACCGTAATCTCTACCAGGACTACAGTGGGTCTGCTCTGTGATGACCTACCCACCAATACTCTTCAAAACTTCGACTGACTCCGCTGTGGGTTTGCTCTGTTGTGGCCCATTACCTGTCAGCATATCAAGAGTCAGCACTGTCTTTCCGTTGGAAGGACAACGCTACTTCTTCAAGACTGCATGGAAATCCACTACTTCCGTGTGCATTTTCTTTTACTGCTCAGACTTTGAGAAAAACACTGCAATTTGATGAATGATCAGGACTGTCTTTATGGACTGTGAGAAAATTTTAGCTTTTGACCAACATTGTATCAATAAGTGTGCGCATTTGATTTCTTTGTTATTGTAATTACGATTATGAAAAATTTTAACAAATATGTATTGGCCAGTGCCCAAAAAAATTTGTAAAATTTTTTGTGGGGAGCATGGGGGCTATGTAAGTAGGCTGTTTAGGTTTTTTTTGGTAACGCCACCTCTGTATGAAAATCACTGGCTGTGCTGTGTGCAGTCTGTGGCTGCTTTGCATTGTTGTAATACTCGCCATTGTAGTGTTAGGCAGCTGGCTGTGAACAGCGCGTAGCGTTGCGCAGTTGGAGGTGAGCCGCCAGCAGTGGTGGATGTGGGGAGAAAGATGGCAGAGTTTTGGAATTTGTCATGAACTGCTATATATATATATATATATATATATATATATATATATATATATATATATATATATATATATATATGATGATATCAAGGTAAATACATTGTTTGTTCTCTATTAATATCTTTCATTTGCTAACTATCCCTATCAGTAGTTAGTGCCTTCCATAGTTTGAATCTTTTATTTAGCTGGCAGTAGCGGCGCTTGCTCTATTGCAGTAGTGGGAGTAACCAAGATTTTTGTGAGGTAAGTGATTTGTGAAAAGTACAGGTTAATGTTAGTCAGGGCCATTCTCTGGTAGAGATTATTGAAAGTCAGATTGCGTTGCGCTAAAAATATTGTGTGTCTGTTTAAGCACAGTCCTGTATAAATGTTCTAAGGGGACGTTTCAAGCTTCAGAGGTTAGTTCTCTAAATTTTATCAATAGTGTTCCTCGAAGACAGCGTCGCCTTCCCTCCAGGCATTCCCAATTCAAGTCACGAAGCATCTTCATAATATTCGCTTACTGATCGAACCTTCCGGTAACAAATGTAGCAGTCCCATTTTGCATTGCTTCTGTGTCTTACTTGAACCCAACCTTGTAGGAATCTCAAACTCGATCAGTACTCGAAAATTGGTATCACTAGTGCTGTGTAAGCGGTCTCCATTACATACGAGCTACACGTTCCAAAAATTTTCCCAATAAAACGATCTACCATTCGCCTTCCCTACTACAATTCTTAAATCATTGTTCCATTCCATATCTCTTTGTAACATTATGCCTACACATTTAAACGAAGTGAATGTGTCAAGCAGCACATTACTAATGCTGTATTCGAACATTAGGGCGTTGTTTTGGCCACTCATCTGTATCAAGTTACATTTCTTTACATTTAGAAATAACTGTCGTTCGTTAGACCAATCATAAATTTCGTCTGTCATATTGCATCCTCTTATAGCCACACAATGACGACACCTTCCCGGACAATACAGCGTCTCCAGCAAGCAGCCGCAGACTACTGCTCTTGCTGTCCATCAGATCATTTATATGTATAGATAATAATAGCGGTCCCATCACTCTACCCTGGGACACTACTGTCTCTGATAAAAACTAACCATCGGGGACAACGTACAGCATTCTATTAGTTAAGAATGTTTCTCTCCGCTCGATGTGAGATCCTATTTCTTTCCTCATATCTTCTTCAACACGGCCACTCCGCCATTCTCTCCCGTTTACTTGATGGAGAGAAATGAGGAGGGAAGAACAGAACGACCGAGGAATAAGTTCGTGTACAAAATTCAAGCTAAGACACTTTTGGGTTGAGGATAAAAAAAATAAAAGAAGTTCTTGCTACTAGTAGGCATCAGAAAGTTTTCTCGCTAAGATTCACTGGATACTATAGGGAAAGAGGCAAGTGTTGGCAGCAGTTGGACTCAGGACATCCATTTGTCGCCTTAATCTGTGTTTGTACAGGAAGCACTGCCCTCGTTCCAAGAATTTGCTGCCCTCCACTGCCTTGATGTAATACCGTGAAATCAACACGCATTACTTTGTCCTCTTGCACTCTCTGACCTCGTTGATACGACGCTTCGCTGGCTCCACTATTCTCTTGTATTCCTTGACATCGAGAGTTGAAAGCTTTGCTGACTAAACTGCCCAAATGCCAACGACACCGCATCGTGACTGCAAGACGAAAACAGTCCCGAAGACAGGAGAAAGCGTTGGGAGTGGAACCGTATTGGACCATATAAAAGTGTACTTGCTACTCTGATATAAAGTGTTAGGTATACTGGTGTACTGCGTGCACTACAGTGCTTATGCTTGAAACATTGAGGGAGAGTAGCAGACGGTGACAGCAAGCAGAAGACACTCCTCGAGGAGAACCACTGTAGCTACTGAGATTCAAGTCCTCACTGGAAAGACTGATCAGTATCGTGTTATGCATTCTCACTCGATGTAATACCGTGTAGACTTTTAGGACTTAACGCAATCATTGAGCTAACAACTTTCTCAAAACATGATTATTAAGTAGCGCAACAGCGAAATAAAACTACAAGATAATAGCGACCGTGGGCAGTACACTTTATCTAACTACTTAAAAAAAAGTCCCAAAAAGTTCTCCGGTGCTCGGAAGTAGAGGTAGTGTCGCTAAGTGAAAGTTATATTTTTCAATTTATTTTAGTGAAAGTAGATCTGTAACTTTGATTGTGCTTTTAATGTTAAATTATGTCTTAGAAGCTAACCTCTGGAAACTACTGAGATTAAGGTCCTCGCCGAACAGACAGATCAGTACCGTATGATACATTGTTACTCCATAGAACACTGGAGAGCTTTGCAACTTAACCCAATACATTGCCGCACAGGCAAGTAATTTTAAAACTTGGGCTAATCGCTTTCTTCTCCATTGCTGGACAAATGTTGTTGATTAAAGTGTCTTCCAACGCTCGGCTTCGTACCAGCAGTCTGTGCAAGAAGCATCATCACATAATGACGAATGAGCGATCTTGGATGCAACAGCGTCTACAAGATTCTCTGACAGGTAGAATGGCGCCAAGCCATCGGCAGTGATCTGAATTTTCTGGTAGTTATATTGTACAAACAGAGCCATCTGCGATTTTAGTACCTCATTTCTGTTTCTCAACAATAATTACAATAGTTTCTGGTATTGATATCCTTTTTTCATATAGAAAATATTTATAAGTCGTCCGCCACTTTTCTTTCTAAATATGGACTCGATATTTTTCTTCGCATTTTGTGAAAGTGTGTAACATACGAATCACACAATATTAATAGTTGCATTTGTGTGATAAGCAGGCTATGATATGACGAATTCTTAAATTCAGAAGAAGGCTGTATACTTATTTTGCTATTATTGCTTCGTTTTGCCTATTTTTTCAAATAATCATGGTCTTCAATTATTTTATGAACGGTCACTTCGAAATTCATACATCTACGTGAGTCTCGGTTTGACTCACAATTATAACCTGCAGGAATGAGAGATACATTTCGGATAAAATCAGCGAGCCAAGACTAAGCTACTCTCTCGCATTAGTACATAGCTCAGCGTCTAGGAAAACTTCGCAGGAAATTGATATGAAGGAGAAGATACTGGCACACTGAAGCTTTCACTTCGACTGTAAGACGCACTCAGATGGTGCTTTCAACGTATTCCAATCCAATCTACACTCCTCAGAGGAGTGAAAGATTCATTATTGTTACTTAGTGTTCTTTAAGTGTGACAGATCAACGATTAATCCTAATTAAGATATAGAGGGGTTAGACAAAAATATGGAAACACCACGAGAAAGACATGCTTGAACAAAACTGCAAGTTACAGCCAAGCCTGCAGGCTTTATTCTTGTATTTGACCACAAACGGCACCAGTGCAATGCCCTCAGCACGTTGTAACTGTCGATCATGTTGGAACGGTGTTCTTTGTAATTGCAAGTACATCATATCTGAATTAAGTGAATTCTAAAGTGGGCAGTTCGCTACAACAAAGCAGAAATTGAATCCGCCTTGATGCAAAACACCTTGTTATTCGTTTATTTCTTTATTTTCCCAAAGTAGTTTCGGCGACAAATATCACCATCATCAGTGGTTTTTTTAATCCAAATATGCAGAAAATAGCATTGTTATACAAACACATAGGCACATTATTACATTTTTTTCTATTCGCTTTTTGAAATATTGTTTCCTATGGATACTTCCATGTTACCTTATTGTATGTTACAGCATGTTTTGAGAATTATTGTCGCTGTTTGCGACATTTTCTGTGCTTTTTTTGCCGTTTTTACTCAGCGAACATCAATTCATCTGCAACTGTGTGAGTGGCTGTTAGTAAACAGAATACTAAAAGGTGAACTTCTTATGTCAGCAATATACATACGAAGTTCACCTTTTAGTATTTAGTTTACTAACAGCCGCTCACACAGTTGCAGATGACTTGATATTCGCTGAGTAAAAATGGCAAAAAAAAAAAAGCGCACAGAAAATATGTCGCAAACAGCGACAATAATTCTCGAAAACATGCTGTAACATATAATTATAAGGTAGTGTGAAAGTATCCATAGAAAAATATATTTCAAAAAACTAATAGTAAAAATGTAATAATGTGCCACTGTGTTTCTATAACCATGCTATTTTCTACATGTTTTGGATTTAAAAACCCACTGATGATAGTGCTATTTGTCGCCGAAACTAGTTTGGGAAAATAAATAAATAAACCACTAACAACGTTTTTTGCATCAAGGCGGACTCAATTTCTGATATTGTTGTTTTTCTGTGCAAAAACGGACCAAATGGAAGAGTTCCAAGATAAAATTATTGGGCAGTTCGCTGATGCTCGTATGGCAATCAAGGGAGCCGAGGTGTTTGCTGTTTCAAGAGACACCTTTGAAACGGCAGAAAGGGTGGGAGTGGGGAAGAGGAAGCTTCTGGTGGTATTATTGGACATATTTAACTTCATCATTGAGTAAGAGAAACCAAAACTGAACACAATCACTGCAAGAGCGAATTCGTCTTGTCTGACCACAACAGATAGATCTCGAAAGATATTTATTGCATTTGGCTGTCAGACAACAAATATTTAATCTTACAACTAATCAAAATTTGTGGCTGATATCTATGATTGACGTTACATTAAAATAACAAACTCAGTCATACATGTATTATCTGAGCCCAATGGCGGAGGAAAGACAACTGAATGCTAATGGCTAAGATCACAAGTCACATTCTTAAGGCAAATGCTTCAGCAAAATCTTTCAAGTGAATATTCAAGCAGAACCTCCACAAGAACACATATGGCATGTACGTAAATTCACTTGGAACATATCTTAACGCTTGCTTACTTGGATGCAACTGACACCCTAAACTTTTCATATACACAAAACCAACTCAGCTTTGCTTCTCAATGAAGCATGATCATTCTTTGCAGCACTTAAATACATGATTACACCCAAAAACACAAGAAAACCCACTAATAACAATAATTTTAACAAACAGGAGAGAACGAGAATGAAATCTGACATAGAATAAAATGTCCCTTCACTGATAAGAGAGACCAACGAATTGGTATACGTAATTAAGCAAGACACTAACTCCCATGCGGTAGGCGCCTCCGACACTGCTCCATGAACGACACGAACATGGCATAGCAAACAGACACAACGCCATAAGAGGCATAATGACCGTCTGAACAAGGTCATACCCACACATGATCGAACTACAATAGCCTCATCTGAGTACCACTTTATTAATGTTCCCGGTGTGCTGTACTCCAAACAGCGAGAAAATTGCAAGGCGATAGCTTACCCATTGCTGGTGAATCGACAGCACCCATCTAGTTGCGATATTTGGTACACGGCATCGAGATAATGAAAGGTCGATATGGTGACCCCGATGTCTGTTGCTTCACGACATCTATGTAACCCCTGTCATCTCTGCATGACACAGAAAATTGGTAGACAAACAAACAGCCTCCCATTCTAAGTGTTTCCAGTAACAACATTGGTATATTCACCAGCCTCTTCCCAAGGCTCTGCAGCGGACCACGTGTTTCCTTCCTTCTTAGTAGGCAGACTCCTAAATGAGTCGCATACCAACCAAAGCTGTCCGACTTGCGCCTTGGACAGAGATTACCATCGCCACAGCATACTCGTAGCAAACCTCTCTGATATCGATTGCCAGAGAGGTGCTGCAGGGCTCAACCTTATCAAGGACTTATAACGCATACATAAAAAAACGGAAAGACAAAATTCGCTAACTCTCAACACCGAGGAAAGTTTGTGTTGAGTAATCGCGACAGACGGTGACTGAAGAGGGTTGTGACGAAAAATGCAGAACTGAATTTAGCAGTCGCGAACCCTGTTAGCTCCAAAAGAACCCGAAGGGACGAGCTCCAGAAACAGGGAATTGCAGGGCGACGTGGAATTCCAAAACCACAGACCAGTGACGCATGTGCCTCAACGAGAGTACGTGTTACCGAAGACGTAAAACCTGGACTATGGAGCAATGGAAGAATGTCATTTCTCGGATGAGTCTTTGTTCACACAATTTCCAACTTTCGACAGAGTTTAACTGCCAGTAGGGTTGGTGAAGTTTAGGGCAGCAATATCGTGGTATTCCATGAGGTTCATGGTAACTGTGTATGTTGTTGTTGTGGTCTTCAGTCCTGAGACTGGTTTGATGTAGCTCTCCATGCTACTCTATCCTGTGCAAGCTTCTTCATCTCCCAGTACCTACCGCAACCTACATTCTTCTCAATCTGCTTAGTGTAACCATCTCTTGGTCTCCCTCTACGATTTTTACCGTCCACGCTGCCCTCCAATACTAAATTGGTGATCTCTTGATGCCTCAGAACATGTCCTACCAACTGATCACTTCTTCTAGTCAAGTTGTGCCACAAACTTCTCTTCTTCCCAATCCTATTCAATACCTCCTCATTAGTTATATAATCTACCCATCTAATCTTCAGCATTCTTCTGTAGCACCACATTTCGAAAGCTTCTATTCTCTTCTTGTCCAAACTAGTTATCGTCCATATTTCACTTCCATACATGACTACACTCCATACAAATACTTCCAGAAACGACTTCCTGACACTTAAATCAATATTCGATGTTAACAAATTTCTCTTCTTGTGAAACGCATTCCTTGCTATTGCCAGTCTAAATTTTATATCCTCTCTACTTCGACCATCATCAGTTATTTTGCTCCCCAAATAGCAACACTCCTTTACTACTTTAAGTGTCTCATTTCCTAATCTGATTCCCTCAACATTACTCTACTTAATTCGACTACATTCCATTATTCTCGTTTTGGTTTTGTCGATGTTTATTTTATATATTCCTTTCAAGACATTATCCATTCCGTTCAACTGCTCTTCTAAGTCCTTTGCTGACTCTAACAGAATTACAATGTCATCGGCGAACCTCAAAGTTTTTATTTCTTCTCCATGGATTTTAATACCTACTGCGAATTTTGCTTTTGTTTCCTTCACTACTTGCTGAAAATACTGATTGAATAACATCATGGGGAGGCTACAACCCTGTCTCACTCCCTTCCCAACCACTGCTTCCCTTTCATGTCCCTTGACTCTTATAACTGCCATCTGGTTCCTGTACAAATTGTAAATAGCCTTTCCCTCCCTGTATTTTACCCCTGCCACCTTCAGAATTTGAAAGAGAGTATTCCTGTCAACATTGACAAAAGCTTTCTCGAAGTCTACAAATGCTAGAAACGTAGGTTGGCCTTTTCGTAATCTAGCTTCTAAGATAAGTCATAGGGTCAGTTTTGCGTCACGTGTTGCACCATTTCTACGAAATCCAAACTGATCTTCCCCGAGGTCGGCTTCTACCAGTTTTTCCATTCGTAGTAACTGTGTAAGGCCGCAGTATTGCCAAGGTTTATGTGACTGTTCTGAATGATCAGGTCCGTCTCATGCAACAGGTGGTTATAATTGAAGTGCGTCTTCCCACAAAGGTCCAGTGTGGGCTGTAGTTACTGTATGGCAGTGAAACTTGGTAGACATTCTAATGCGTTAATCCGGAACTGATTTAAGGCTGGCCAAAAAAAAAAAAAAAAAAAAAAAAATCTTTGAAATTTTGGTCACCAGGAGCTGTGAATGCAAGAAAGGCGTATAGAAATCTTTCATTATGTGACGTACTAGGAACGACATGATAGAAGTGATCAAACAAGTGAGGAAGGCGTAATGTTCGTTTTATTAACCACTGTTTACACAATTCGTTCAATATAAGCACCGGAGACGTCGGCGAGATGCTGTAATGTGCCCGATTTGCGCCTCGTGGACAGGATTGGAACTAATGATTTCCAGCGGAAATCGGTTGCGCCTTAACGAATTAGCTTAACTACCAAGTTTCACTGCCATACAATAATTCTAGCTACACTGGGCCTGTGTGAGTAGCTTCAATTTAATTATGACCACCCGGCACACTGTTTGTTCTCGAACGGTGATAATGTGTTTCCAGACGAGACGGCCCCTGTTACACATGGCTCGCGCTGTCCAGGACTGGTTTTTTGAGCACGACGATGAATGGTCGCACCTCCCTTGGCCGCTGCAGTCACCACATCTGAATATAATTGTGCCTGTATGGTCTACTTTGGTAAAGAGAGTGTGTGATCGCTGTCCACCTCCATCATTGTTACCTGACCTTGTTATTAATTTGCAGGAAGAGCGGTATAAGATTTCCTTCCAAACCATAGAGTGCCTGTATTTTTCCTTTTCCTTTCAGACACGAGTGAAAGTTGTTTTGAATTCCATTGTGCTTTCTGCAACGTATTACGTGTGGTAGGGTGTTGTCGTTTTGATACTGCCATATTTTTGCCCACCCTCATAATGTGTTTGTATTACCTTATGATTGCTGCATTTCTACAATGTATGTCTCTTAGTTTTCGATGAATCTCGCCAACTTCGTAACAACCGCATTCAGTCAAGCGTATCGCAATCACAAAACTTAAGAGCACTACGCCACTGAATTGTCAGGACTACAGGTCTCCCTGCAACTAATGGACAGGGTATTGTTATAATTTGAACAATATCTTTAGCTGCATAATTTCTTACACCTGACTACGGCCCGTTTGTGCTCGACACAGGTCTTTGGGAACAAACTAATCATCAGAATTGGTTATGATGTGCAAGGAACGCCTCTGAAGTACGCATTAAAACGTACAAATTGTGATAACAGATCATTAGTAATATGTAAAGTCTAAACCACGGATGGTCCCTGCCTTCGACCTCGCATCCGTGCATGCGATATTACATTCCGCACACATCGCAGGCTATGAAATTTGTATACTATAGACGAATATTAGAATTTTCTGTTATTCTGACGAGAAGACTACAGAAAGCGCCATCAACCGATTTCCCAGTAACTTCGATCAGTGGAAGAGGAGTCAAAATAAGCGCACACGCGTTTCAGCTTATCCGTCAATCCTCAACCGTTTCTGAGAAAATGGCTGCCAAAGTTTGCGCCATAATTCATATGTCCTTTAGCGTGCTGGAAGTGGAATTGTAGCGGTGGCGCAGCGGGTAGCATCGCAGCTTCGCAGTTTCGCATCCCTTATTCTGAACACGATTCTTTTTAATTTTATCTCATTTCATATCATTTATCTACCCATGTTCCTCGAACTAGAGAATATAAGGGCGTTATGTTAACTGTAAAATAACAGCTTTGTTTCACAATAACTGTCATACATTTCTCATGTTCTACGTATATGCATGTATGGCATTTGCATGGGTAACAATCTTTTGAAGTTCTCACATTCTTATATTTCTGCCTTATATAAATTCTTATACTAATGTTTGCATTTTAAATCTTATGTTTATTCTTCAGAAAGATTTGGTGCATTCCCTCGGATGATAGCGGTCGTTGAAGCATTAGGAACATAGAAATTTCGAACACCATGAGCATTGCGCGAAGGTAGGTTTGCAACAAAGATATTTCAACATATTAATCTCTCTTGGAGTAAAGTAACTTGGTTAATACTGCTGAAGATTTCACGCATTGAGAAACCACGCAAAACGGATGATTTTGTCCAAAACTTGGCACTTGCATTTGTTTATGAATCAGGATACACTACAGAGATTCCATCGAAGAAACTTTAAAATAATTTTCTCATTCTTTTTTTTTTTAATTCATTCGCCAAAGAGACAATTAGTGAACAAAGAAGGTCAAAGTCAACATACACTGGAAAACATTCGTGGCATCTTCTACGGACAAATTTGGATGGAAACAAAAACGAAAATAAAAGTAGTAATCAGGTTTCGAAGAGAGGCTGCAAAACTCTGGCACCGCTTCGGTCGAACTTATATTACCCTTAAAGGCACATACTGCAACTCAAAAACTTGGGCCGCCGTTTTCACAGAAACGATAATCTACGGATAAGCCGAGACACGTGTTCAGTTGTTTGGACCCCTTATCCACTTAGCGAAGTTTCTGGCATTCAGGTTATGGCACTCGTCACGCTTTCCTCTTGAGACAAACTCCGTGTCTTTCATTAGACCCTGTGATATGCTCAAGTAGTTGATTATTTTGAAGTTGACACTCTCTGTAGAGAAATGGTGAAAAGTTTCTCGATGAAGCTGCGCGTATTTTCTCTATACATGTCGCTTCTCATCGATTTATCGCACAAACGAGTGATCGCCTGTCGGCTAAGCACGTCAAATGAAATTACGAGTTTCTCCCCATGGGAACTGCATTGGAGGACGAGTGCATGGCGTTTACCGAGTTGCTGTCCGCAGTGCCCCTATTATTAATTCATCAGGCGATGTGAGCCCCCGCTCCGGAGTCCGAAGCGGATCGCTCTGTCAAAACCATTAACAGCTTGCCATCCTCGCTGCCCGACATCCAGACCATGAAATAGTTTTCGTACTGAATAGCGTTGATTGAGACTCATAAAGTGGATTGACTGATTCTGTTGCACGATAGGATCAAAACAAAATTCATCGATATCGGATTTCTGAGGGTTATGCAGGGTGAGTCACCTAACGTTACCGCTGGATATATTTCGTAAACCACATCAAATACTGACTAATCGATTCCACAGGCCGAACGCGAGGAGAGGGGCTAGTGTAATTGGTTAATACAAACCATAAAAAAATGCACGGAAGTATGTTTTTTAACACAAACCTACGTTTTTTTAAATGGAACCCCGTTAGTTTTGTTAGCACATCTGAACACATAAACAAATACGTAATCAGTGCCGTTTGTTGCATTGTAAAATGTTAATTACATCCGGAGATATTGTAACCTAAAGTTGACGCTTGAAACCTCCGACGTTCAGTTGCGTGTTGTAACAAACACGGGCCACGGTCGGCGAGCAGCATCTGCAGGGACATATTTACGATGACGACCGTGTTTACGAGTGTGGCTGTAGTGCACTGTTGTGCTTTGGTCTAGCTGTCGCAGTGTCCGCATGTAGCGCTTGCTGCTATTGTTATTCTGCATTCGTCTCCGCACGCAGACCAATTGTAGTACACCGTGTTACCAGACGTCTGTGATAGTGTAGTGTTGTAGGAACTGTGACCATGGTGTATTCGAGCTCTGAAAAGGCGGAGATGATACTCATCTATGGCGTCGACGAAATGCAGCTGAAGCCTGCAGGGTGTATGCAGAACGGTACCCGGACAGAGAGCATCCAACGTGCCGCACATTGCAAAACATCTACCGCCAGCTGTATGCAACAGGTATGGTCGTAGCACGCAAACGGGTCCGTATCAGGCCCGTCACAGGAGAAGCGGGTGCAGTTGGTGTGTTAGCTGCTGTTGCCATGAACCCTCACATGAGTACACGGGACATTGCGAGAGCCGGTGGACTGAGTCAAAGTAGTGTCATGCGCATACTGCATCGTCACCGCTTTCACCAGTTTCACGTGTCGCTACATCAGCAATTACATGGTGATGATTTTAATCATCGAGTGCAATTCTGTCAATTGGTATTAACAGAGAATGCGTTGCAGTTCTACCTGTTTACCGATGAAGCGGGATTGACAAACCACGGGGCAGTGAATCTACGGAACATGAATTACTGGTCCGTGGACAATCCTCGCTGGCTCAGACAGGTAGACCGACAGCGACCGTGGACTGTAAATGTATGGTGCGGAATCATTGGCGACCACCACATTGGTCCTCACTTCATTGCAGGGGCCCAAACAGCTGCAACATACATCACGTTTCTACAGAATGATCTGCCAACGTTGCTCGAAAATGTCCCACTGGAAACGCGTCGACGTATGTGGTATCAGCATGATGGTGCACCTTCACGTTCCGCAATTAACACTAGGCTGACCCTTGACAGAATGTTCGACGGGCGTTTCATAGGACGTGGAGGACGCATAAATTGTCCAGCCCGTTCTCCTGATCTTGCACCTCTGGACTTCTTTCTGTGGGGTACGTTAAAGGAGAATGTGTACCGTGATGTGCCTACAATCCCAGAGGATATGAAACAACGTATTGTGGCAGCCTGCGGCGACATTACACCAGATGTACTGCGGCGTGTACGACATTCATTACGCCAGAGATTGCAATTGTGTGCAGCAAATGATAGCCACCACGTTGAACATCTATTGGCCTGACATGTCGGGACACACTCTATTCCGCTCCGTAATTGAAAACGGAAACCACGTGTGTACGTGTACCTCACCCCTCATGGTAATGTACATGTGCGTCAGTGAAAAAGACCAATAAAAAGGTGTTAGCATGTGGACGTAATGTGCTGTTCCAGTCTCTTCTGTACCTAAGGTCCATCACCGTTCCCTTTGGATCCCTACGTAATTCGGTGCTCTCCGATACACACGATCGAACAGCGGAGGAGTGGTACTGAAGCGTCAACTTTAGGTTGTAATATCTCCGGATGTTATTAACATTTTACAATGCAACAAACGGCACTGATTACGTATTTGTTTATATGCTCAGATGTGCTAACAAAACTAACGTGGTTCCATTTAAAAAAACGTAGGTTTATGTTAAAATCATACTTACATGCAATTTTTTATGGTTTGTATTAACCAATTACACTAACCCCTCACCTCACGTTCGGTCAGTGGAATCGATTCGTCAGTATTTGATGTGGTTTACGAAATATATCCAGCGGTAATGTTAGGTGACTCACCCTGTATATCTGTGTGGTACACGATTACACATAGCTGATATGTTGTAAATACAATTTTAGTGTTTTTCCGATCTCAAACTGTAGTCAGTATGCTGTAGAACTGTTACGTTATCCTCACTCTTCAATCTTCATTTATTGATAAACTGTGATGCTTTACTACTCTCAACATCTTAAAAGTAAAGCCAACATTAAAGAAAGTTAAATTTTTGCGTTTTTACAATCACTATGGTGCTAAGACCGGCTCCCTTGTGAGCAGTATAGGCTTTCGTTTTAGTTACACTCGTAAGATTAACATATTGATATATGAATGCTATTGATACACTCATTCTAAATAGAAAATAAAGCAGGTTTTTTTAAATTTTAATTTAACTGTAACACCAACTTTGCATACAGTATAACGATGAACAATAGTTAGATAAACTTAGGGAATGTGTCGTCACAATACATCACTCAGTCGCGGCAGTTAAAAAAGTCGCGCGAACATTTCCGACAGAAATTAAACAAGAATATTGATGCAAGAGACTGTAACATACAGCCTATCCCCGATGTTATTCAATCTGTATATTGAGCAAGCAGTAAAGGAAACAAAAGAAATATTCGGAGTACGTATTAAAATCCATGGAGAAGAAATGAAAACTTTGAGGTTTGCCGATGACATTGTAATTCTGTCAGAGAGAGCAAAGGACTTGGAAGAAATGTTGAACGGAATGGACAGTGTCATGAAAGGAGGGTATAAGATGAACATTAACAAAAGCAAAACGAGGATAATGGAATGTAGTCGAATTAAGTCGGATGATGCTGAGGGAATTAGATTAGGAAATGAGACACTTAAAGTAGTAAAGGAGTTTTGCTATCTGAGGAGCAAAATAACTGATGACGGTCGAAGTAGAGAGGATATCAAATGTAGACTGGCAATGGGAAGGAAAGCGTTTCTGAAGAAGAGAGATTTGTTAACATCGAGTATAGATTTAAGTGTCAGGAAGTCGTTTCTGAAAGTATTTGTATGGAGCGTAGCCATGTATGGAAGTGAAACATGGACGATAACTAGTTTGGACAAGAAGAGAATAGAAGCTTTCGAAATGTGGTGCTACAGAAGAATGCTGAAGATTAGATGGGTAGATTATATAACTAATGAGGAGGTATTGAATAGGATTGGGAAGAAGAGAAGTTTGTGGCACAACTTGACTAGAAGAAGGGGTCGATTGATAGGACATATTCTGAGGCATCAAGGGATCACCAATTCAGTATTGGAGGGCAGCGTGGACGGTAAAAATCGTAGAGGGATACCAAGAGATGAATACACTAAACAGATTTAGAAGGATGTAGGTTGCAGTAGGTATTGGGAGATGAAGCTTCCAGAGGATAGAGTAGCATGGACAGCTGCATCAAACCAGTCTCAGGACTGAAGACCACAACAACAACAACAACATTTACCACATCTGGCACTAGAGACTGACTAGTCATTTACATATGCCGGCGAATCAGCTTGACGATAGTCAAAACACCAACTTTGCATACAATATAACGATGAACAATAGTTAGATAAACTTAGGGAATGTGTCGTCACAATACATCACTCAGTCGCGGCAGTTAGAAAAGTCGCGCGAAATGAGTTGCGGCTGTGCCAGCACGTCCCCATTAGGGCGCTGTTAGCGAGAGTGCAGTGACAACATCGGCGCGTGTGGACGTCCAAGACCAGCTAGACACATCGGGCAGAACTGGGCGAACGACTGAGCGAGTAACATGAGAGAGAACATTTGGGTATCACTGCAGCTGAAGACGACGGATCTGACCTGATGCCTGGGCAGCCTTGGTTTTGCCGGCGGTCGATAAGAAGAGTGTGCTGCCCAATCACTGGAAGTACGTGACGCCCAGTGCCGTTCACTATAGAGCTGTCTGTTCCTGGCATTTCCTGGCAGCTTTGAATTGGGCCAGTGTCTTGGGCTGCGTGAGTGTGCTCTCATATAGAGTTTCCTTCACTTCCAGCGCAAGGTTTGATAGGTGGGCATATATAGGTTGATTGGACATTTGTTTGTTGATAGTTTCAGAATGAGTAGAAATTTCATGTTACGAGAACGGAGCAGTCGCATGTCATATCTGTGGAAAAGTCGACTTATGGCAGTAACAGTAATATCTCTGAACTTTTGTATCTTTGACTCATCTGCAGAGTGTGGGGTAATCGACTGTTGTACATGGAGTAAGGTGGCAGAACATTTAGTGTAGTGCATATTGGAGGAGGATTTGCTGAAGAAAATTGTTCTAAATTATTAATCTGATGGAAGCACTTACAGACGCAGCATTTACGGAACAGAGAGAAGTGAGTTGCTTCATGGATATGTTTTTACGGTAATTTTTGCTGGAATGTACTGATATTCCATTAAATTTCGTGCATGAAGCAGTGCAAATAAACTTTCCTCCACTGATATTTCGGCCACGTATCGTCCAGCCATCCTCAGAGTGAGTCACAAGACGCACGACGAGATGCCAAGCGCCGCCTTATATGCTCCACCGCGGCGGTACTGCGCTTGCGGGTCACAGATGCTGAGTCCAGTGCCTTGTCCTCGAAGTCTTCCATGAATAAATTAGCTAGCAGAGGGGAGACGGGACTTCTCATGGCAACACCATCAATTTGCTAATAAAATTCACCATTAAACTGAAAATAAGATGATAAAAGCACATTTTCAAATAAGGCTGTCATGTTCTTATCAAAATGTTGGCGATAAGATATAAAGAGTTCCTTAAAGGTACCTTGGTGCATAATGGTACCACGTCAAAACTAACAAGCACATTCGTACTATTTAGCCTGACATTGGTAATGCTCTGAATAAAATCCAAAGAGTTACGAATGTGGTGACTACATTTTCCTACCAATTGTTTAAATAAGGAAGCTAAATATTTGGCAGAAAAATACGTTGGTTAGACAATAGTGCTCGTTATATGTCTTATAGACAATTCCTCTAGACGCTCATCCTTACCAATCTTGTGAACTTTAGGAAGACCATAAAATCTCGGTGGTACTGCACCTCATACTTTTAAACTTCTTATGATTTCCTTTGGTAGTGATGTAGCGTCCAGTAAGGCAGCAGTTCTTGTAGTCACTTGTTAGTAGGATCTTTGTTAATATTCCGGTATGCACCAGAACTAAGAAGACCACATATCTTTTCCTTGTAGACTTCCTGAGGCAAAAGGACGGTACCATTACCTTTATCAGCATGCAAAACGACTGCATCAGTATCCTCACGCAGCCTTCGTATCACACATCTTCCTTCCTTGGAAACATTGCATCTTTGTGGACGATGCTTCGTAATTGCTTGACAGGTTTCTCGTCTGATTTCTTCAGAAGAATCCTCTTATAGTGGTCGGACAGCTTCTTCAATGGCACTGATGAAAGATGATATCGGCAAAGTCTTTGGAGTAGGGATAAAATTTAGCCCTTTACTTAAGACAGACAACGTAGCTTCGTCCAGATCCTTACCCGTCAAATTTGTGACAGGACGCGGAATAACGGAGTCCACCTGAGAAGGCTGGTCTAATCGGCTGTACTTGGTAATCTATAATTTTGTGGCCACTTCGCGAACCCAGTTACACTTAGCCCATGTCGTGCCATGAATCCAGTCCCATGAGTCAGGAGATAAAACAGCTGCTACCTTCAAATGCAGATGATACAGGTGTTCAGAAACAATGTCCAACTTCCGACGAGTAAAACGAATTCTTTCTCTGACTAAAGCGGAACCAGCCCTTTGCAAAATTCTATTTTGCTGGAGATTTTTGAATAACGGCTTGGATTTTTTGTTTCTTGGTTTAAATGGCTCTGAGCATTATGGGACTTTACTTCTAACTTCATCAGTCCCCTAGAACTTAGAATTACTTAAACCTAACTAAACTAAGCACATCACACACATCTATGCCCGAGGCAGGATTGGAACCTCCGACCGTAGCAGTCGCGCAGTTCCAGACTGTAGCGCCTAGAACCGCTAGGCCACCCTGGCCGGCTTAGTTTTTTGCATAGTGAATATATGTTAGTTTTGTCTTTAGGTAAATGTGTGCACTGAGACTCGCTTTCACAATAGTAATTTCAGTACAACCTTTTTATGACAGAGAAAAGTGTATTCAGTTCTGAGTACAAAGCATGCAAACATTTTAATGCTCATGAATAAACGAACGACAGAGTCTGAGAAAATAACTTTCACATGGCGACCCTACAGGATAGTCCGCTGGTACTTTTGCAAAGCAGTCAGATATCTTTTTCTTGTTTTGTTTACCTACGGCACACAGCACAGCACATATTTTATGGACTAATAATCTCATGTTTATTTCCATACAGAGACATTTGTATAGTTCTTAGGTGCCCAATTTTGATCTTTCGTGTACATAGCGTGTGACGAATGTTCTTTATGTGTGACAAATACTAAGCGTCAAAGTTTTATTGCGTGTAAATATTTAACTATTGGATTTTGCTGTCAGGCAACGGTTAAGTCATATTTTCAGTTGCTGCATGTTTTTAGAAACTTATTCTGAGCAAATACCACGTTACAATTTTAGCACTCTTGGTAATGGTTGTCAGTCTCACTTTGTTACAACAACGAATAGCAGACGCAGTCAGCGCAGTGTCGAACAGCAACGGAACCGGACACAACACGGCGAAAGCATGTCACTCATTTAATAAATAACAGTTACCGTTTAGCATCAATGGAGTAACCGAAACGGAAAGTAATCTAATTACGCAAGTTCAGGGAGTGATGCCTATGTGTGATATGGAATAAATTTCCGCAACAAGCGATAGTTGTCAAACCGAACAGAAATCGCTGGGCGATAATAAGCAAATCGGACGAAAATCAATGAATAACACAGATACGGATATGCAGTTGTACAACACAGATTCAGCTTTGCATCGTTTGCTTCCGGTAGTCCCCGTCACTATGTCGAACAATAAGAACACAGATCTAAACGTAACACTGATGTTTAAAACGAAACTTGAACAACTTAAACAGTCGCAACTGCGAGAAGGAGGAACAAGCAAATAGATCCAACAGAGGCAGGATCAAAATAAGGCACTGTTTGAACGGTTACTGGAAGACAGTAAACAAACTCAAGAAAGGATGCAAAGCTTATCAGGCTAATCCAAGAAATAAAGAGAGATTTTCAAATAATGTTTGACGGTATTGCTAACGGATTACAAATGTTAGGAACCGACTTTGCGCAAATCAAAACCACACAAAAAATCGACCGCGCAGATATAATTGCGAAAATTGGCGAGGTCGTCTCCAACGAAATAGTTACCGGGATAAACGAGCAGACTTGATTATTACAAGGAAATGTGAAAGAAATTAATGAAAAATTCGAAACCTTACACTTAGCATCAGAATTAAAGGAAGAACAAATAAGTAACGTCTCCAAACAAATAGATGTACTATGGACAAAATGACAAATTTGTCTGCCAACAATGATCGAGATTGTGATGACACTGTGCCTATACACTTCGGAGACACAGGCACATGCCAATGTCTGAAACATTTCAAGGAAAATTACATGAAAATCAATAAACAACAAAGGAATGACATTGCGAACCTACAGTCACAACTTCCGCGTACTGAAGGAGCACTGAACAAAATCAACCACAGACAAGCGTTCATAACTACTAACATAAAACAGCATTTTGAAAACCTACACGACAATAGTAACGTGCGGGAGATTACCAACGTGAACCATTTCACATGCTAAGACATGACAGCGAACAGAGCGCTCGGCCCAACCGCGAAACGGCTGCGCCAAGGCACAAAGACACATTTGTTTATAAACACTTCCTCACTGTACGAAAGTTCAAAGTTATCCGAAATTCCAGTAACGAAATTTATCCTATGGCGTGGTTTGATCAGTTTATCTATGAGTTACCATCAAATTGTCTCCTTCAACACAAGCTAGAATTCATGTGCGGATACCTAGAAAATTAACTATTAGTCAGAATGAGATTGATTTTCGTAAGAGACTGTCAGTCAGAAGAAGACTTGAACCAAGCATTTTAGATGCATACTGGCCTACATCTAAGCAGATAAGAATCAAACACAATAAAACCATGATTAGCAGCTATGGACAATCGGAAGTCTCAACTCCAGTGTATTATTTCGAGGACAGTACAATCCGATCGGAATAAAAACATGTAAACGTTTTAACGCTCATGAACGAACAAATGATCGAGACAGAGCAAATAACTTTCCGGTTTTGTTAATTCTCTCTCTTATGCGACCAATATCGTGCTTATATTAGCGGACAGACAATGTTCCTAGCGCGCAGATAGCTTGTTCGTCTGTGCAAGGATCACTGTTTATTTTGCGTAGCTGTTAAGCATTTTTGTAACATGTGTTACTTTAGGTTTTCCCGACCTACTTGTAAAAATGGTTCTCATGTGAGACGTCGGATGTTCCACAATATTTCGTTGGCGCAGCTGACCGACATAAGCAATAGCGTAGATACGGAGATCGGTAGCGAGAGAGACAGCAGTACCACCTGTCGGACGATGAACGGACGTGCCGAGGCTGTCAGCCACATTGTGCACTGCCGCCGGCCGCCGCTACTCTCTCTGTCTGGAACCGCCTGCTAAAATACGGGTCCGCGCTGTCGTGTGCCCATCCTAGCAGCTGTAAACTGAATATACACTCCTGGAAATGGAAAAAAGAACACATTGACACCGGTGTGTCAGACGCACCATACTTGCTCCGGACACTGCGAGAGGGCTGTACAAGCAATGATCACACGCACGGCACAGCGGACACACCAGGAACCGCGGTATTGGCCGTCGAATGGTGCTAGCTGCGCAGCATTTGTGCACCGCCGCCGTCAGTGTCAGCCAGTTTGCCGTGGCATACGGAGCTCCATCGCAGTCTTTAACACTGGTAGCATGCCGCGACAGCGTGGACGTGAACCGTATGTGCAGTTGACGGACTTTGAGCGAGGGCGTATAGTGGGCATGCGGGAGGCCGGGTGGACGTACCGCCGAATTGCTCAACACGTGGGGCGTGAGGTCTCCACAGTACATCGATGTTGTCGCCAGTGGTCGGCGGAAGGTGCACGTGCCCGTCTACCTGGGACCGGACCGCAGCGACGCACGGATGCACGCCAAGACCGTAGGATCCTACGCAGTGCCGTAGGGGACCGCACCGCCATTTCCCAGCAAATTAAGGACACTGTTGCTCCTGGGGTATCGGCGAGGACCATTCGCAACCGTCTCCATGAAGCTGGGCTACGGTCCCGCACACCGTTAGGCCGTCTTCCGCTCACGCCCTAACATCGTGCAGCCCGCCTCCAGTGGTGTCGCGACAGGCGTGAATGGAGGGACGAATGGAGACGTGTCGTCTTCAGCGATGAGAGTCGCTTCTGCCTTGGTGCCAATGATGGTCGTATGCGTGTTTGGCGCCGTGCAGGTGAGCGCCACAATCAGGACTGCATACGACCGAGGCACACAGGGCCAACACCCGGCATCATGGTGTGGGGAGCGATCTCCTACACTGGCCGTACACCACTGGTGATCGTCGAGGGGACACTGAATAGTGCACGGTACATCCAAACCGTCATCGAACCCATCGTTCTACCATTCCTAGACCGGCAAGGGAACTTGCTGTTCCAACAGGACAATGCACGTCCGCATGTATCCCGTGCCACCCAACGTGCTCTAGAAGGGGTAAGTCAACTACCCTGGCCAGCAAGATCTCCGGATCTGTCCCCCATTGAGCATGTTTGGGACTGGATGAAGCGTCGTCTCACGCGGTCTGCACGTCCAGCACGAACGCTGCTCCAACTGAGGCGCCAGGTGGAAATGACATGGCAAGCCGTTCCACAGGACTACATCCAGCAATTCTACGATCGTCTCCATGAGAGAATAGCAGCCTGCATTGCTGCGAAAGGTGGATATACACTGTACTAGTGCCGACATTGTGCATGCTCTGTTGCCTGTGTCTATGTGCCTGTGGTTCTGTCAGTGTGATCATGTGATGTATCTGACCCCAGGAATGTGTCAATAAAGTTTCCCCATCCTGGGACAATGAATTCACGGTGTTCTTATTTCAATTTCCAGGAGTGTATATTTCACCACCGCAGCGTCATCTCTTATACCACCAATAGTTTTCATTGTGATCTCTATGATTTTAACACGGTCATCACTGGGTCCCATGCTATGCTGAAGTGATAGCCTGTGACCTTGTAAAGCAAATTGGAGAAGCGGTTAAACTTCGCGCCCATCCCTAGTGCGTCAACCATTCTGGATATCATTAGCTCTGTTCCTAAATTGCCCAACGACACTGCCAACTTAGTAAGACAGGGGGACTTGTTGTGCTCAGACAGGGCCGCCAGCTCCCAAGCATAATACTCGGCTGTAGAGTGGTCAGCGCTTCGCCTAATATTGGAATCTTACCGGCGTTTAAAGGCAACACAGCTGTTATCCTTTCCAAACAAATGTACTTAAGCAAGATGAACCAGGTATTGGATGACTCTCCAAATCACCTACTGAACAAGGATCCAAGACGAAAATACAATGGCGAACTTCAGAGCTTCACAGAAACAGCATGGCATGTGATGTTGCAGCCAAGAGCTTTGGTACACAGACACCTGTTCCTCTCAGACTATGCAGACTGCCTAATATTCACAATGATACTGTATCTCTTCGTCTAATAGTAAGCAATATTTGGGTGCCACCAAACGATCAAACATCTAGCAACGCAACTGAACCCTTTAAGGGGAAAATGTGGGCACCACATTTGCAACTCAGAAGATTTCGTCCGTCGGCTGAAGAACATACGACTTGCACCATCGGATATTCTTTTTAATTTGGATGTGGTCTCACTTTCCACTCGAGTGCCATTGCAGGAATCTTTGTTGCTTACTGGCGAGAAGCTGTAAGGGGAACTTGTTGATTTGATTAAGCATTTCGTCACCTTGACTTACTTTTAATTCAGCGACCAATACTTTGAACAGACTGATGATGTCGCAATGGGTAGTCTCTTGCCACCCATTGTGGCCAACCATTTCATGGGAGATTTCGAGGAGAGAGCACTCCAGTCACCGAAGTCAACCTGTGTTTTCGGCGATATGGGGGTGACACCTTTGTCATCTGGCTCCGCGACAATGTACCACTGGACTTATTTTGCAGTATCTGAATTCTCTTCATTCAAATATCAAATTTACGATGGAGGTGGAAAAAAAGGCGAACTACCGTTCTTGCACATGTTGGCGCGAAGAAAGGAGAATGGCAGCTTGGGACACACTGTTTACCGTAACCCTACACGTATGGACTTAAACTTACAGGCCATCAGCTGTCACTATCCTGCACAACGAAGGGGAATGATAGAACTTTGGTCCACAGTGCACGAGTTATACCGAATTTAGACAGCGTTTCTGACGAGCTGCTCCACCTCCATACTCTATTCGTAGAGACTGGATATCCTCAGCGGGAGATTCACTATGTCACGTGCCCGGCGTGTGTTACACAAAGTGAGGAGCTGGGAAAAAGTGAAGAACAAGGGGGAATGATCGTCTTGCCGTAAGTCGGTGTTGTTTCTTGGAAAATAGAAATATTATGGAGAAAGAGGCCTGCTGTCTGTTAGATTCACTGAAGCTGCGGAATGTCAGACACTTGTAGCAAGATAGAGGACAATGTGTGGAGCATCGATGAAACATGCATCTGCACCAGCCAGAGCAACCTGCAGTGGCTGAGCATTGACAATACAGGTTGCTGTATGGAATACAAAATTCTGTTGACGCTGGCTTCGTTATTAAAGAAACAGCAGAAATTAACAAAAAAAAAAATCTCTGAGCACTATGGGACTTAACTTCTGAGGTCATCAGTCCCCTAGAACTTAGAAATACTTAAACCCAACTAACCTAAGGACATCACACACATCCATGTCCGAGGCAGAAATTAACAACTCGACTAATTTGCACAGAATACCAATTCAGCACAGCGTGTGATTCAGCACTGGCCGTGTTAAAATCACGGCTACTCCAAAGGAGAACTACTGGCGGTATAAGAAATGTCGCTGCTATGACGACACATATATTCGGTTAACAACGGCGAGGGAGACACACACCAGCGCGGACACGCATTTCGGCAGATGGCTCTCGACAGAGGGCGCTGGTGCGGCCTCTGGCAGCGCACGGTTTGATTGACAGCCCCTGAGCGTGTGTTCATCGCCCGACAGGTGGTCTGTGTGTCTCTCGCTACCGATCTGTATATTTGCCATATTGGTTACCGAAATTTGTCGCGATTAGGCCTACACAGTTTCTCCTCTGAATATCATAAATAGGCGGCTTCGCTCACAGACTCAGCAGTGTGTACGCCGCACCGAAACATGTTGTTTAGTTGCGCCGACTAAATATTGTGGAATTTCCAGAAAGACATGCAACGCTTCGCCCTAGAATCATACTTACAATTTTTGTAATATATTACGAATGATTCTGATTATCTATATTGGTATCAGTACTACTAAGTGAACCAGCCTCACACGTCATGACAGGTGATGTGAGGACGTCTAAATAAAACTAAACCTTTGCATATTTTGGTACCTGCGTTCTGTTGTTGTTTTAATTATGACCTTGGTTCGTTCTGAAATCAGTGAGTTATGAACCTTTCGTATCCTTGTTAATGCTGTTGCTCTTAATGCTGGCTTTTCTGTACACTCATTGGGCTATTTTGCGAAGTTATTTCAATGTTCTATCATCCCGTTGGTTCTTTGAATATTGTCTGTTGTTGTTGTTGTTGTCTTCAGTCCTGAGACTGGTTTGATGCAGCTCTCCATGCTACTCTATCCTGTGCAACCTTCTTCATCTCCCCGTACTTACTGCAACCTACATCCTACTGAATCTGCTTAATGTATTCATCCCTTGGTCTCCCTCTACGATTTTTACCCTCCACGCTGCCTTCCAATGCTAAATTTGTGATCCCTTGATGCCTCAGAATATGTCCTACCAACCGGTCCCTTCTTCTTGTCAAGTTGTGTCACAAACTCCTCTTCTCCCAAATTCTATTCAGCACCTCCTCATTAGCTATGTGATCTACCCATCGAATCTTCAGCATTCTTCTCTAGCACCACATTTCGAAAGATTCTATTCTCTTCTTGTCCAAACTATTTATCGTCCATGTTTCACTTCCATACATGGCTACACTCCATACAAATACTTTCAGAAACGACTTCCTGACACTTAAATCTATACTCGATGTTAACAAATTTCTCTTCTTCAGAAACGCTTTCCTTCCCATTGCCAGTCTACATTTTATATCCTCTCTACTTCGACCATCATCAGTTACCTTGCTCCCCAAATAGCTAAACTCCTTTACTACTTTAAGCGTCTCATCTCCTAATCTAATACCCTCAGCATCACCCGACTTAATTAGACTACATTCCATTATCCTCGTTTTGCTTTTGTTGATGTTCATCTTATATCCTTCCACCAAGACACTATCCATTCCGTTCAACTGCTCTTCCAAGTCCTTTGCTGTCTCTGACAGAATTACAATTTCATCGGCGAACCTCAAAGTTTGTATTTCTTCCCCATGGATTCTAATACCTACTCCGAATTTTTCTTTTGTTTCCTTCACTGCTTGCTCAATATACAGATTGAATAACATCGGGGACAGGCTACAACCCTGTCTCACTCCCTTCCGAACCACTGATTCCCTTTCGTGTCCCTCGACTCTTATAACTGCACTCTGGTTTCTGCACATATTGTAAATAGACTTTCGCTCCCTGCATTTTACCCCTGCAGCCTTTAGGATTTGAAAGAGAGTATTCCAGTCAACATTGTCAAAAGCTTTCTCTAAGTCTACAAATGCTAGAAATGTAGGTTTGCCTTTCCTTAATCTATTTTATAAGATAAGTCGTAGAGTCAGTATTGCCTCACATGTTCCAACATTTCTGCGGAATCCTAACTGATCTTCCCCGAGGTCGGCTTCTACTAGTTTTTCCATTCGTCTGTAAAGAATTCGCGTTAGTATTTTGCAGCTGTGACTTATTGAACTGATAGTTCGGTAATTTTCACATCTGTCAACACCTGCTTTCTTTAGGATTGAAATGATTATATTCTTCTTGACGTCTGAGGGTATTTCGCCTGTCTCATACATCTTGCTCACCAGATGGTAGAGTTTTGTCAGGACTGGCTCTCCCAAGTCGGACAGTAATTATAATGGAATGTTGTCTACTCTCGGGGCCTTGTATCGACTCAGGTCTTTCAGTGCTCTGTCAAACTCTTCACGCAGTATCGTATCTCCCATTTTATCTTCATCTACATCCTCTTCCATTTCCATAAAGTTGTTCTCAAGTACATCGCCCTTGTATAGACCCTCTATATACTCCTTCCACCTTTCTGCTTTCCCTTCTTTGCTCAGAACTGGGTTTCCATCTGAGCTCTTGATATTCATACAAGTGGTTCTCTTTTCTCCAAAGGTCTCTTTAAATTTCCCGTAGGCAGTATCTATCTTACCCCTAGTGACATAAGCCTCTACATCCTAACATTTGTCCTCTAGCCATCCCTGCTTAGCCATTTTGCACTTCCTGTCGATCTCATTTTTGAGACGATTGTATTCCTTTTTGCCTGCTTCATTTACTGCGTTTTTATATTTTCTCCTTTCATCAATTAAATTCAATATTTCTTCTGTTACCCAAGGATTTCTACTAGCCCTCGTCTTTTTACCTACTTGATCCTCTGCTGCCTTCGCTATTTCATCCCTCAGAGCTACCCATTCTTCTTCTACTGTATTTCTTTCCCGCATTCCTGTCAATTGTTCCCTTATGCTCTCCCTGAAACTCTGTACAACGTCTGGTTCTTTCAGTTTATCCAGTTCCCATTTCCTTAAATTCCCACCTTTTTGCATTTTCTTCAGTTTCAATCTACAGTTCGCAACCAATAGATTGTGGTCAGAGTCCACATCTGCCCCTGGAAATGTCTTACAATTTAAAACCTGGTTCCTAAATCTCTGTCTCACCATTATATAATATATCTAATACCTTTTAGTATCTCCAGGATTCTTCCATGTATACAACCTTCTTTTATGATTCTTGAACCAAGTGTTAGCTATGATTAAGTTATGCTCTGTGCAAAATTCTACCAGACGGCTTCCTCTTTCATTTCTGTCCCCCAGTCCATATTCACCCACTATGTTTCCTTCTCTCCATTTTCCTACTCTCGAATTCCAGTCACCCAAGTAAATTTTCGTCTCCCTTCACTACCTGAATAATTTCTTTTATCCCATCATACATTTCATCAATTTCTGCATCATCTGCAGAGCTAGTTGGCATATAAACTTGTACTACTGTAGTAGGCATGGGCTTCGTCTCCATCTTGGCCACAATAATGCGTTCACTATGCTGTTTGTAGTAGCTTACCCGCACTCCTATTTTTTTATTTAATATGAAACCTACTCCTGCATTACCCCTATTTGATTTTGTATTTACAACCCTGTATTTACCTGATCAAAGGTTTTGTTCCTCCTGCCACCGAACTTCACTAATTCCCACTATATTTAACTTCAACCTATCCATTTCCCTCTTTAAATTTTCTAACCTACCTGCCCGATTAAGGGATCTGACATTCCACGCTCCGATCCGTAGGACGCCAGTTTTCTTTCTCCTGATAACGATGTCCTCTTGAGTAGTCCCCGCCCGGAGATCCGAATGGGGGACTATTTTACCTCTGTAATATTTTACCCAAGAGGACGCCATCATCATTTAACCATACAGTAAAGCAGCATGCCCTCGGGAAAAATTACGGCTGTAGTTTCCCCTTGCTTTCAGCCGTTCACAGTACCAGCACAGCAAGGCCGTTTTGGTTAGCGTTGCAAGGCGAGATCAGTCAATCATCCAGACTGTTGGCCCTGCAACTACTGAAAAGGCTGCTGCCCCTCTTCAGGGACCACACGTTTGTCTGGCCTCTCAACAGATACCCCTCCGTTGTGGTTGCACCTACGGTACGGCCATCTGTATCGCTGAGGCACGCAAGCCTCCCCACCAACGGCAAGGTCCATGGGTCATGGGGGTAGGGAATATTGTATGCCTTGTTATATTTCTTGTCACTCTGCTATTCGGTACAGACTGTGGGCACAGTTATTCACAGCAGACTTTCGTATGTACGTTTTAACTGTTCTAGTAAGATTGTATTTGCTGTTCTCAATACAGAGGCTGCCCCATAGTAATTTCATTGTGTTGTTTGATTTAAATATTTTGATTAATATTTTTTGGTTCTGTTACCTGGTTTCACATTTTAATTAATTGGAGTCGTTCTTGTATTTTGCCTTGGTTAAGAGGGCATGAGTCTGTTACTGAATATATGTTTTTATGCAGCCAAGTTTTGTTGGAATGTAATGCATTGCTCCTATAAACCCTTTTTTAAGATATGTTGTAATATAAAATAGTACTATGTTGTTAAAGAAAAGTTCTAAAACTGAGATCATTCCCCGCTCACCCCAGCCGTACCACTTCCTGTTACATCACAGGAATTAATGGGACCGTAGACTTGGATTCTCATGTGGAGATATCTTAGTTTAGACACATTTCCGTATTTGAGTCAACAAATTGTTTACAGATAATTACCAAGGTTTTTGATAAGAAATGAGACCTGTTATCTACACTGCTGCTATCAACAGATTTTAAACAACACGACATACGTGTACTGCGCGTGTGTACTACAGTTTTTATGAATTTTATGGACAATGATAATTACAAATGTTACTAATTTTATCAATAAACTTTGCAATCATGGTTTAATTTTCAGTGATGTTGCCTCGCTGCCCTGATTTGTGAGCCGCTTTTAATTTTGTCATTGCATGTCATAGCATGTCTGTAAAGCGTTTTAGGTGTTTTCAGTGAATACCACAATTTTTACTGTATTTTCTAAGCCGCTGGGGCCGTCTTGTTCAGCAGCTACGCCGGCTGGGTTCCCACGCTATAGGAATTTTCCGCAGCTTTCTCGCTGCTTGCCATGACCACCTGGTCTCTCTGCCTGGGGCCAGGCTTCAAGTCTGACTCTCATAGCTCAGCCGCATCATGGGAACTTGCTGACTATAAACAGTACAACGAAATATTCGCCACTCACAGAACATTTAGTGTGATAGTTACTCGTAATGTCACTATTTCTTCATTAAGTCGACATAATAACAATAATATAGTCATCATCATGGCTATCTATAATCTACAAGCTGCTTAATAGTGTTTACTTTGTGTACGTTGTGTCGCTTACCTTCCACTTGTCGTAAAGCAAGAAAACTGCAATACTGAGCCGTTCTGTGAACAGACAGAGGTAGCCTGATACCTGACGTTAGGGAGCCATCTGTCCACCCATCGACACACACATCCCAGCAACTATGACATGGCTACGGTCGCAGGTTCGAATCCTGCCTCGGGCATGGATGTGTGTGATGTCCATAAGGTAGTTAGGTTCAAGTAGTTCTAAGTTATAGGGGACTGATGACCTCAGATGTTAAGTCCCATAGAGCTCAGAGCCATTTGAACCATTTGAACTATGATATGTTATTGTTTCAAGCAGTAGGTGTCACAGAACGGGTGTCACTCCCCCCAAATCTCTGCATTTTTAGATGGGGAAAGATTTTTAATAAACATATCTGGCCTGAAATGACGAATCCGAAATTATGAACCGCTTGCACAGAAAGGTATCTTAATCAATAACTTAATAAAGTCAATTTTTTTGTAAATATGACATAAGGAGTCACTATAGTTGGCCTGTCATGTGGAAAATCCGTGTAACCACACACCCAACTACCCACGGATGATGAGCAGAATGAATACCTGTAATGGCGGTAAGCATTCGTATTAACTCTAATGTCCCTCATTTTACCTAATGGAGTTATGTGTACGACGAAGCAGTATATTCATTGTAGGAAGCTCACAGAACTTTAGCACTAAAACACACTGTAATTGCAAAATGTATATATTGCAAGTCTGACAATATAGTTGGATGAGATACATATCACCAAAAGGGATCATTAGTTTTAGATCTTCTGAATTTCCTCCATCAGTTCTGTCTGGTAACAATTGATAAGCAAAATACAATAACTGTCGAATTAATGTTTATAAGCTATCACTTATTGGACGGATTACTTTTCCTGAGCAGTCATCAAATGTGCACTATGTGATCAAAAGTATACGGACACCACCAAGAACATACGTTTGTCATGTTAAGTGTACTGTGCTACCACCCACCGCCAGATACTCCATATCAGCGACCTCAGTAGTCATTAGACATCGTGAGAGAACAGAATGGGGAGCTCCGCGGAACTCACGAACTTCGAACATGTCAAACATTCTGCCACTTTCGCGCAACGACGCTCTGAGCGTGTTTTTTAGGGAATTGACTAGTTTGAACCAGGGACATGTTGCCGGTAAGGAGACGCCAGACCACACATGACATGTAGAATTCAGAAGAGTTGAGTGAGACTAGCGATGATATAACGAAATACTTAATGATTTCAGCGTCAGCTCCACTGCACTCCCTGTAAAAGAATATTAATACTAACTAAATTTAGTGGAAGGGGTTCAAAGCTTTCCTATTTTTAGTTAGCTGGTAAAATAACGTCGAAAAAGCAGTTAAGTTTACAATTGGAAATTTTATTCTACTCACAAAACATTGTTTATAAATTGCACTATTGATAAAAGGAAATGTTTTAATACAGGATGGTAAAAACCAACTGCGTTCAACAAAAATGTGAACGAATATTCCCTGAATGGGTTTCCAAGTTCTACTATGGCTTGAAGGATGACCTATGCCATATCACATGTATAATCTAGGTTTAAATTAAGTCTCACAAAAGAGAAAACTATCAAAATGGTCTACAGTGACCCTCAATTATCTTTAATTACTTATCTAACTTGTCGTAAATTACAGTGGCTGATGTGGCTTCTCAATAACTATATAACAGAAAAATCATCGTGTTTCAGTTTTTTACTTCAAGTGGCAAATGTGAACACCATGAGCTTTAATTGACGATCGACACTAGTATTACGCAAAAAGGGGTGTAACAGATGAGACTTCTGCACTTCTGAGTGAAGCTTTATGCGCTGTTATGCCGCATCGCGTGCGTTAATTGCCTTGTCGGTGTTCGTCAGGGGGCGGCGGCCGGCGCAGCTCTGCTCACCTCGCCGTCTTGGAAGCAACTCTCTCCTAACTTCTCCTGACTACAATTTACCGAAGTTGGTTTAAAAAATCTATCTGGCTGTGTTTTCATCTGACCAATCAGGGTCTCAATGTTAACCTTGAGCTCCGCCTACAAAATTCGGTCTATCCAATGAGAAACGTTATACTTTTCGTGGTGGGGCAATGTTTTTAAAGTTAGCAACGTAACAGAGACGCGAAAAAGTCTCACGCTAAAACTTGCAGCTGGTGTTGTCCTTTTAGTGTTATCGTAAGATCCGTACTGTTCTTCTGGAGGGCTCTATCTTTTAACATGGGCTGGGGGGTGGTCCTGACGTAACAGAGAGGCGAGAAAGTCTCACGCTAAGGCTCTAGCTTTTAACATGGGCTGGGGGTGGTCCGAACGGTTAGCTGGCGACGTGGCTGTCCGTCCCTTATCGTAGGGCCTTCCAGCTTAACACGGTTCTGCTCTTGGCTTGTGTTCTCGTTTCTCCCCTCGGAATTGCGTCTGTCTCACGGTGGGAAGGTATGACATGCATTTAGGTATTCTGGTTAATTTAATGTCACGATTTATTCGGAGCTATGTCACATACTACTGGATTTGCTTATCATGTCAGGGTTTTCATGGAAGGTGATGGATTTGCCTGACACCTTACACATGATCAGGTGATTTGGTGCCACTTGTGTCATACGTCTGTAAGCGAGATTTCCACATTGCTAAACATCCCTCGGTCCACTGTTTCCGATGTGATAGTGAAATGAAAACGTGAAGGGACACATACAGCACAAAAGCGTACAGGCCGACCTCGTCTGTTGACTGACAGAGACCACTGACAGGATCGTAATGTTTAATAGGCAGACTCTATCCAGACACAGGAATTTCCAACTGTGTCAGGGTCCATTGCAGGTACTGTGACAGTTTGGCGGGAGGTGAGAAAATTTGGATTTAATGGTCGAGCGGCTGCTCATAAGCCACACATCACGCCGGTAAACGCCAAACGACATCTCGCTTGGTGTGGGGAGCGTAGACATTGGACGATTGTACAGTGGAAAAACGTTGTGTGAAGTGATGAATCACGCCACACAATGTGGCGTTCCGATGGCAGTGTGTGGGTATGGCGAATGCCCGGTGAACGTCATCTGCCAGCGTATGTAGTGCCAACAGTAAAATTCGAAGGCGGTGTTGTTATGGTGTGGTCGTCTTTTTCTTGGAAGGGCTTGCATCACTTGTTGTTTTGGGTGCCACTATCACAACACAGGCCTACATTGATGTTTTAGCCATCTTCTTGCTTCCCACTGTTGTAGCGCATTTAGGGGATGGAGACAGCATCTTCCAACACACTCGAGCACCTGTTGGTAGAGCACAGCCAGTGGCGGAGTGGTTACACGACAATAACATCCATGTAATGGACTGGCCTGCATAGAGTCCTGACCTGAATCCCACAGAACACCTTTGGGATACTTTGGAACGCCGACTTCGTGCCAGGCCTCACCGACCGACATCGATACCTGTCCTCAGTCCAGCACTCCGTGAAGAATGGGCTGCCATTCCCCCAAGAAAGTTTCCAGCACCTGATAGAACGTATGCCTACGAGAGTGGAATCTGTCACCAAGGCTGAGGGTAGTTCCACCTTAAATCGTTCCGTATGCACACTGCCAAACATTATTCGATGTCACTGCTTCCAGTGATCGTTCGGCAATCGTGTAATCACACAGTAACAGCTTGTTTATGCGTAGCACATAATATGTGCGTATGTCAAGGATCAACTGACAATAGCTGTTCCAATCACAGAACGTCTGTGTGTTTTCCTGCGTTTAAATGGAATTTTCTTGCGTTCCACTTTTTCTGAATACAAGGGCGTCATCTGCGAACAACCTCATGGAGCTTGTAGAGGGTAACAAGTATTGAACTACATGAGATAAAATTTTCACAATTTCTAAACGGTTTGGGTTAGGACGGGGCATAATGGCAATTAGTTTGCGCATTCGCACGCGACTGGTTGTTGTCGACCATTTGCACCTGTGAAGGTTCAATTAGCGCATTTGGGGGACCGAGAACCCTCATTTTCGCGATCGAGAAGTCTCTTCACTCACAACGGGTGACTGTGTGGTGTGAAATGTCCAGTCAAGGTATAATGGGTGCGATATTCCTTGGTGGCACGGGGACTACCGGACTGTATGTGAAGGTTATGGGAGATGATTTCATCCACATCACCCACTGACTGACACCATTGAAGCAAGAAAATGTTTGATGTCCTGGAGGAGCGCTTTAGGGACCGCATTCGTGCTCAGTGGTACCCAGAAGCCACCGTCATGGGCCTCGATTGGCCGCCATATTCTCCGGATCTGAACACATGCTACACCTTTTTGTGCTGCTATATTAAAGACACGGTGTACGGGAATAACTCCAAAACCGTTGCTGAGCTGAAAACAGTCAACTAACTAATTTACCTTCTAACTAATTTACCTTTTTCTAACTAATTTACCTTCTTTTCATATAGTACAATAACTCTCACCTTGAACACGTAATTTGTGTATATAATCAACAGTAATGAAGCTAGAAAATACCCTTGGAAAACATCCCGAGTTCCTTTTTTACATTTATTGTGAGTTATCAGTCTTCTGAATGATCTGATTCGGCCCACCACGAACTCTTCTCCTGTGCCTATCTTTTCATTTCAGTATAACAGTTGCAACCTACATTGACAATTACTTGTTTGATGTATTGCAATTTCTACCTTCTTCTACAGCTTTTACGCTCTACATCCTCTTCTAGTACCATGGATGTTATTCCCTAATGTATTAACAGATGTACTATCTTCCTGCCCCTTGTTCTGTATTCCATGTGCCATGAACTCTTCAGTCCAAAATTAGGTCTGATATTCCATGCACTCAGACTTTTTCATTGGACGACACTGCGGAACGGAATCTAACAACGCCTTCGAGAAATCAAGCGACACAGTATAAACGTGTTCGCAGATATATTCGGGCTGCTGGGTCGCATGATCTACTAATGATAAAAGATACGGTATTCGCTAGAACACTCGTAGTATGAGAGCATATATTAAAAGTAATAGTAGAGACAATAGTTACTGTAATCATTACCGTCACGGCCGTGGACAGAATATCATAAGGCAAAGGAATGTGACAGCACTGTGATCCACTAGAGGAACGGAGGGTTCCAAATGATTGGAAAAGAGCACAGGTAGTCCCAGTCTTCAAGAAGGGTCGTCGAGCAGATGCGCAAAACTATAGACCTATATCTCTGACGTCGATCTGTTGTAGAATTTTAGAACATGTTTTTTGCTCGAGTATCATGTCGTTTTTGGAAACACAGAATCTACTATGTAGGAATCAACATGGATTCCGGAAACAGCGATCGTGTGAGACCCAACTCGCGTTATTTGTTCATGAGACCCAGAAAATATTAGATACAGGCTCCCAGGTAGATGCTATTTTTCTTGACTTCCGGAAGGCGTTCGATACAGTTCCGCACTGTCGCCTGATAAACAGAGTAAGAGCCTACGGAATATCACACCAGCTGTGTGGCTGGATTGAAGATTTTTTAGCAAACAGAACACAGCATGTTGTTATCAATGGAGAGACGTCTACAGACGTTAAGGTAACCTCTGGCGTGCCACAGGGGAGTGTTATGGGACCATTGCTTTTCACAATATATATAAATGACCTAGTAGATAGTGTCGGAAGTTCCATGCGGCTTTTCGCGGATGATGCTGTAGTATACAGAGAAGTTGCAGCATTAGAAAATTGTAGCGAAATGCAGGAAGATCTGCAGCGGATAGGCACTTGGTGCAGGGAGTGGCAACTGTCCCTTAACATAGACAAATGTAATGTATTGCGAATACATAGAAAGAAGGATCCTTTATTGTATGATTATATGATAGCGGAACAAACACTGGTAGCAGTTACTTCTGTAAAATATCTGGGAGTATGCGTGCGGAACGATTTGAAGTAGAATGGCAAATGGTTCAAATGGCTCTGAGCACTATGGGACTCAACTGCTGTGGTCATAAGTCCCCTAGAACTTAGAACTACTTAAACCTAACTAACCTAAGGACATCACACACATCCATGCCCGAGGCAGGATTCGAACCTGCGACCGCAGCGGTCGTGCGGTTCCAGACTGTAGCGCCTTTAACCGCTCGGCCACTCCGGCCGGCTTGAAGTGGAATGATCATATAAAATTAATTGTTGGTAAGGCGGGTACAAGGTTGAGATTCATTGGGAGAGTGCTTAGAAAATGTAGTCCATCAACAAAGGAGGTGGCTTACAAAACACTCGTTCGACCTATACTTGAGTATTGCTCATCAGTGTGGGATCCGTATCAGATCGGGTTGACGGAGGAGATAGAGAAGATCCAAAGAAGAGCGGCGCGTTTCGTCACAGGGTTATTTGGTAACCGTGATAGCGTTACGGAGATGTTTAATAAACTGAAGTGGCAGACTCTGCAAGAGAGGCGCTCTGCATCGCGGTGTAGCTTGCTCGCCAGGTTTCGAGGGGATGCGTTTCTGGATGAGGTATCGAGTATATTGCTTCCCCCTACTTATACCTCCCGAGGAGATCACGAATGTAAAATTAGAGAGATTAGAGCGCGCACGGAGGCTTTCAGACAGTCGTTCTTCCCGCGAACCATACGCGACTGGAATAGGAAAGGGAGGTAATGACAGTGGCACGTAAAGTGCCCTCCGCCACACACCGTTGGGTGGCTTGTGGAGTATGAATGTAGATGTAGATGTAGATGCACTGGCTATCTTCGAAGCCACGCAGCTGGTACCACGTCTGACTGGTTAACCGTCTGGTCCCTTTACGTCAGTGTTTGTCAAGATGCCTGCAAGAAGAGGCCGATACAGAATTGCGTGACTGGCTTGGCGTGTCTCCACCGCCAGACGGCGAACATAGTGGCATGGGGATGCTAGAGATGGAAATGTTCGACCATCCTATGGGTAGCGAAGAGTTTGGTGATAGCTGAGCAGACCTCTGTATCGGGTCAGAAATATCAGTCAGGCAGCTGATGGCCATACTCATTGGGGTCTCTGGTTCAGTGCCACTAGGCCATCCATTTAATCCTGTGGACATGGTGGAGCTTTGCCAAGTCTCCGCCAGCTGTTCTACACACAGCCATTCCTGCTGACAAGGACGCAATTTATGCAACAGCTGGCCACCGCCACAACAGATCGTCAGTGCATCGCCTTCTCGTGGCCACATCCGCTACACTGGGGATGAGCAAGCCATGGTTCGGTTTCAGTTCGAGCTCAGCGTGTAAACATAAAGGTTTACTGTAATCCGCCTGCATTACTGCCGACACATTCACTGTCGACAGATTTCTGATGTTCTCATCTACCGACAAAGCTCCTAACGCCTGTGTGGAAGGTTGCTACAGCAATCCGATTGTCTACTGCGATGCTCCCACGCCTCTCAACAGTGGATCAAGCATTACAATGGAATGTGCATAGTGCACAGGCAGCATCTAATAATAATAATAACAACAATAATAATTATTATTATTATTCTTTCTTTCTTTCTTTCTTTCTTTCTTTTCTCAGACGTTATGTCTGGTCAAAAATGGAAAGTGACGCGGACCTTGATCAAGCATGACTTCCTTTTAACTGTACGGTATATGTTATATTGCATTTAGGAACTTTCGGCTAATTGAACATGTATCAATAATTACGGATTTCTGTAGTTGTATATATAAGTTTGGATTTAGCTGTATTGCATTGATGTACTGGTGGATATTGTGTGGTATGACTCCTGTAGTTGATAGTATATAATTGGTATAATGTCAAATTTATCCTGATGCTACATGTCCTTGACTTCCTCAGCTAGTTGGAAGTATTTTTCAATTTTTTTTCTCCTGTTTTCTTTTGTATATTTGTTGTATTGGGTATGGATATTTCGATTAGTTGTGTTAATTTCTTCTTTTTATTGGTGAGTATGATGTCAGGTTTGTTATGTGGTGTTGTTTCATCTGTTATAATCGTTCTGTTCCAGTATAATTTGTATTCATCATTCTCCAGTATATTTTGTGGTGCATACTTGTATGTGGGAACGTGTTGTTTTATAAGTTTATGTTGTAAGCCAAGCTGTTGATGTATTATTTTTGCTACATTGTCATGTCTTCTGGGGTATTCTGTATTTGCTAGCATTGTACACCCGCTTGTGATGTGATCTACTGTTTATATTTGTTGTTTGCAAAGTCTGCATTTATCTGTTGTGGTATTGGGATCTTTAATAATACGCTTGCTGTAATATCTGGTGTTTATTGTTTGATCCTGTATTGCAATCATGAATCCTTCCGTCTCACTGTCTATATTGCCTTTTCTTAGCCATGTGTTGGATGCGTCTTGATCGATGTGTGTCTGTGTTAGGTGATACGGGTGCTTGCCATGTAGTGTTTTCTTTTTCCAATTTACTTTCTTCGTATCTGTTGATGTTATGTGATCTAAAGGGTTGTAGAAGTGGTTATGAAATTGCAGTGGTGTAGCCGATGTATTTATATGAGTGATTGCTTTGTGTATTTTGCTAGTTTCTGCTTGTTCTAGAAAGAATTTTCTTAAATTGTCTACCTGTCCATAATGTAGGTTTTTTATGTCGATAAATCCTCTTCCTCCTTCCTTTCTGCTTAATGTGAATCTTTCTGTTGCTGAATGTATGTCATGTATTCTATGTTTGTGGCATTGTGATCGTGTAAGTGTATTGAGTGCTTCTAGGTCTGTGTTACTCCATTTCACTACTCCAAATGAGTAGGTCAATATTGGTATAGCATAAGTGTTTATAGCTTTTGTCTTGTTTCTTGCTGTCAATTCTGTTTTCAGTATTTTTGTTAGTCTTTGTCTATATTTTTCTTTTAGTTCTTCTTAAATATTTGTATTACCTATTCCTATTTTTTGTCTGTATCCTAGATATTTATAGGCATCTGTTTTTTCCATCGCTTCTATGCAGTCGCTGTGGTTATCCAATATTTAATCTTCTTGTTTAGTGTGTTTTCCCTTGACTATGCTATTTTTCTTACATTTGTCTGTTCCAAAAGCCATATTTATATCATTGCTGAATACTTCTGTTATCTTTAGTAATTGGTTGAGTTGTTGATTTGTTGCTGCCAGTAGTTTTAGATCATCCATGTATAGCAAATGTGTGATTTTGTGTGGGTATGTTCCAGTAATATTGTATCCATAATTTGTATTATTTAGCATGTTGGATAGTGGGTTCAGAGCAAGGCAGAACCAGAAAGGACTTAATGAGTCTCCTTGGTATATTCCACACTTAATCTGTATTGGCTGTGATGTGATATTATTTGAATTTGTTTGGATATTAAGTGTGGTTTTCCAATTTTTCATTACTATGTTTAGGAACTGTATCAATTTAGGATCTACTTTGTATATTTCCAATATTTGTAGCAACCATGAGTGGGGTACACTATCAAAAGCTTTTTGGTAATCAATGTATGCGTAGTGTAGCGACCTTTGCTTAGTTATTATTATTATTATTATTATTATTATTATTATTATTATTATTATTATTATTATTATTATTTTCGATTATTCCCATTTAAGAGAGCGTTTGAACTTGAATTCCTTTATGATGATTGTTTATGTTTTTTCTGAGCCCAAATTTTCTTCATGTGTTCACTGTGTTGTTTCTTTCGCTCCGCTGTCCATTTGCATCCTGTTCTCTTCTGTGTTGTGGTGTCAAATTTATGTTTTTTGATGATGTTCCTGAATTCAGTTCTATTTTCTGCATAATTTACTGTTATGTGTGCTTGTCTGAGGTCCTCTTCAACTTCTTTTATCCATTTTGTTTTTCCCCTGCCTGAGTTGATGACTTTAAGAATTCGCTTTGAAATTCTGTTTTCATTCATCCTGTGGATATGTCCGTAGAACTGCATTCTTCTTTTCCTTATTGTATCTGTAATCTTGTCTGTGTATTTATATAATTATTATTATTATTATTATTATTATTACAGAAACAGTACTGGATAAATGGAGTTTCATAAATTTCGGTATAGTACCGGAAGCAATGTTTTTACAATAGATCAAATGCAGAAGTTTACGAAGGGTGATTTCACTGATGAGGTCTCTGTAGAACAAGATCAATAAATTTGGTAGTACTAGCAGCGTCTAAAATCAAACCCACTGCGAGCCACCATACTTGCATAAAATACCCAGGAAACAGTTATAAATAAATTATAGACCTAATACTTGTATAAATTAAATATTTTTTCCAATAGCAGACTGTATTTGGGAAACTCCAGGGTGTACTGAGGGGTTTACCATTTTCTTCTAAATACAGACATAATGAAAAGAAAAATTCTCATTTGCAGGATCCTTTAGATTTTGGAGTTAATTCAATTTGGATCAAAACCACAACACTTGATTGTACTTTGCGATTAAAACATCAAAGGCAAGTCAGTTGGTAGAGCAATTGCCCGATAAACGTTAGTCGCAGATCCCATGAAAATTATTTCTGGAAATCAAAAACAATTTACAAAAACTCAAGTACCGCTTAATTTACTGAAATTTACAAAAATGCTTATATTGGCCTACAAAATTGAAGTGACAAATTTAGCACAAATAATACATAATTAATCTTTTTTTGTCAGTAGAGTATGCAATTGAAGTGGAAAAGAAACACTTCGTCATAAAGGGATTAGCAAAATGACCATAGTTAAGTTATTGTACTGATGGTAATGGCAATGATAGATTGAACTGAGCTCTGAATTACCATATGCTTTTAAACATTTATTTGTTGATCACATAAAAATCTCAGTTTATAAAATATCTCCAAAAATATTTCAATATTTCATCAGTCAGTCGGTCCGTTATAATAACAAGAAGAATTTACTGACCGGTTAACGCTTCCCCAATAGGAGCCAAATGTGAGAGCCAGTAATTTCAACTAACTACGATGGCTGCCCAATCCGCCAAAGAAATAACGCAGCACTAATCAAAAAATCTTAATATCACACAAAGAACCAGAAAACCAGTCTACTGAACAGATCTGGAGAGCATGGCAGTAAATAAAGTATTAAAAACTGGTAACTATTTTAGATCTTTACAATAAATGTAAATGCAAGAAGAGAGCCAAATAGACGTAGCCTATAAAATGCACAGAAAGTTCCACAGCAGTTAACAAAGTCCACAGCCCTGATGAATAATACTCTGCTAAGTAATCAGAATTACGACTATGTCACACATACGTCGAATAGTCTGTTACTGAGACACATACGCAAAAGTTAGACAGCAAAATTTAATTCTGTGACCATCGTAAATATATCGACAATATAGCTTAGAGCTTCTTTTCAAAATCAGTCCCATCAGCATTTGACAGAGATGCACATTAATACAACTAAACTCACACAGAGCGATTGCTTTTATCCGGGATGTGGTTCTGCCATCTGCTTCTTGCAAATGCGACACCGTCCATGGTACAAGCAGACTTACAACATGCGCCGAAGCTTAGAGAGAGCTGCTTACAAAGAGGCACGCACACACACACAAACACACAGCTCACAATCTAACCCCAGTTCTCAGATTCCAGTAAATGATCAACGCAGACTGCTTGCCTGAAACCTCGCCGGACATGGCGTACCATATAACGACACACTATTCTTCCCAGACAAAGGCTTCCTAAGTGAATTAACCAATGCCCCAGTTTCACTGTTCCATTCTGCCTTCTGGCAGTCAACGTACTCCTCTCTGTGTAGTAGCCTTCTCCTGGACAGTCGCGAGCGATCTTCTCGTTAGTGCACGTACAATTATCCCTGAGTCGTACTCGGCGTTCCTGTCGGGGGTGTCCGTTTCACGGACGGCTCCACACGTTGACTTCGGCCCGCGCTGGCGACGCAGTGCTCTAGCAGCCAGCGCCCTCATATAACTCCCGCTTCAAGGAGCCTCGTGTGCGCTGCTAGAGGTAGCACAAAATACTCTTCCCAAAGTGTTTTTGGACAAAGAATTTGAGTGGAAACTGCCGTCAGTGATTATCGTTTTGATACTTTGTTGTTTCCTGTTCCAAAATAGGATTGCTAATAAAAATGTCCATGTGACTCCTGTGTTTAACAGCGTCAACAAAGCATAGAAAGTTTCTACTTTGGCAATCTTCTCATTGAAGTTACATTACAAGGCAATCGTTTTATACAGAAAACAGTGCTTTTTGAAGGCATCACTAACACGCCTCCACAAGTTGCCTTAATTCTACCATCATTCAGACTGATTACATAGCTATAGGTGCCTTTCTTTCAAAACATGGTCATATTACAATTTAGAAATATTATCAACATGTCTGTCCTGGCAAAATGTCTACTCATCTCCTGATAATGAAGTGTCAGAACTGCACTATAGATCAAGTAATAGATAAGGAAAAAACAAGCAGAACGATAGAAAAATTTCTCGTCAGTGTTTTGACATTCTCATTATTGGTCTCAGATGCAAACACGTCACTTCGCAATGCATGTGTTGGTATAATATGATATAGACATATAACACCAGCTGGGCTGTGCTGAACTATTTTAGTGTCTCTTAACTGTGGAAATTTGGTGGTTCTTTTGTACCCATTCAGGGTGCATCTGAAATTAATGTAGAAATAAGAGTGGGTCATAACAAGCGTGTTTCACATAGCTCATTTCCTCTGCTCTTTATGTACGCCTGTAGGCGTTTTTGAACGACGACGCCTATAGCCCTGAGGGCAGGCACACTACACGCTATGGGAGCCGTCATGGTAGCAGGTTTACAGAGCAGAGTTTTCAATGTATGTATTGGTGGCATCAAGGCAAAAGAGACATCAGATTAAAGTTTTACGGACCCTATTTGCAAACGCTGTAGTCCACACAATTGCCTATATTCCTGGCAGGTCAACACTACACGTTTTCGCCTCTTACTGGGAAGCGAACGCGTTACTTCTGTGCGCACTGAGGAGTCTAGTTCACCTGTGTCAGTTTGTCATCAGACGGGGACAATCTTCCGTTTGTGGAGGGGGGAGGGAGGGGGAGCGGCTAATGGAGCCCTATCCTTGGGGCAAAAGAGCAGAAATGCACTGTGCCTACGACGCGACGGATCGAAATGCTGACGCTGTCCAACTTTCCCTCATTCGGCGGTTTCCGAATCGTCGAAAGGCAGATCCAGACATAATTACTGCCATCCCCAGGTCCCTACGATAGACTGGTCACCTTGAGACAAATTTTCTCTGGTGCATTCTCGTAATGGCTCAGGTGAATTTAAAGCTTACCTCGAAAAGCAGTGTTTTCATTTCGTGTTACAGATGCGAAGGCCTGATGAAACGCGGTCCTAAACGCTCACCGCTTACACCGTGGCTTGAAGAGGAGGCGTCAGCACTGCTGGAAAACACACTGTCAAGATGCTCGCGGCATGTTGCACGGAAAATGGGTGTAAGTCAATCGACAACTTGGCAGCTGTGGCATGAAGGACTGCTACCACGACGGCTCGGATGATATGCTGCGTGCCTGTCGCCCTTGGCAGCACGAGACACTGTTCAGTGATGCCTGACGCAGTATGCTAAGGAATGCGGACATCTGCTGGTATGTGAAATATTTTTGTTATGACCTACTCTACCAGCCCTTCCATTTCCTACATTTATTTCCGATACACCCTGTGGAAAAACTAGTAGAAGCCGACCTCGGGGAAGATCAGTTTGGATTCCGTAGAATACTGGAACACGTGAGGCAATACTGACCATACGACTTACCTTAGAAGCTAGATTAAGGAAAGGCAAACCTACGTTTCTAGCATTTGTAAACATAGAGAAACCTTTTGACAATGTTCACTGGAATACTCTTTTTCACATTCTGAAGGCGGCAGGGGTAAAATACTGGGAGCGCAAGGCTATTTACAATTTGTACAGGAACCAGATGGCAGTTATAAGAGTCGAGGGACATGAAAAGGAAGCAGTGGTTGGGAAGGGAGTAAGACAGGGCTGTAGCCTCTCACCGATGTTATTCAATCTGTATATTGAGCAAGCAGTGACGGAAACAAAAGAAAATTTCGGAGTAGGTATTAAAATCCATGGAGAAGAAAAAAAAACTTTGAGGTTTGCCGATGACATTGTAATTCTGTCAGAGACAGCAAAGGACTTGGAAGAGCAATTGAACGGTATGGATAGTGTCTTGAAAGAAGGATATAAGATGATAATTAACAAAAGCAAAACGAGGATAATGGAATGTAGTCAAATTAAGTCGGGTGATGCTGAGGGAATTAGATTAGGAAATGAGACACTTAAAGTAGTAAAGGAGTTTAGCTATTTGGGGAGCAAAATAAGTGATGATGGTCGAAGTAGAGAGGATATAAAATGTAGACTGGCAGTGGCAAGGAAAGCGTTTCTGAAGAAGAGAAATTTGTTAACATCGAGTATAGATTTAAGTGTCAGGAAGTCGTTTCTGAAAGTATTTGTATGGAGTGTAGCCATGTATGGAAGTGAAACATGGACGATAAATAGTTTGGACAAGAAGAGAATAGAAGTTTTTCAAATGTGGTGCTAGAGAAGAATGCTGAAGATTAGATGGGTAGAGCACATAACTAATGAGGAGGTATTGAATAGGATTGGGGAGAAGAGAAATTTGTGGCACAACTTGACTAGAAGAAGGGATCGGTTGGTAGGACATTTTCTGAGGCATCAAGGGATCACAAATTTAGGATTGGAGGGCAGCGTGGAGGGTAAAAATGGTAGAGGGAGACCAAGAGATGAATACACTAAGCAGATTCAGAAGGATGTAGGTTGCAGTAGTTACTGGGAGATGAAGAAGCTAGCACAGGATAGAGTAGCATGGAGAGCTGCATCAAACCAGTCTCAGGACTGAAGACCACAACAACACCCTGTGTATGCGAAAAGAGTACAATTATGTGAAATGTACAAATTTTTGTACACCTGGTACAGTTTTTCAAGTTGGCTGTTGGTTTTACTCGGCAAATTTCATGACGTATTTTTGTTTAAGTTCTTAATCTCGGTGACTTTGTGCTGATTTGAGTTCCTCATTTCTTCTCGTAAGCGATAAAATAGAGATATGGATTTTCTAGCTTGATCTCCAAAACTGTTAGATTTTACTAATACAAATTTCTCCTTCCTTCATCACCTTTCGTAATATTGTATCATTTTCAGTTGTTGTTGTTGTTGTGGTCTTCAGTCAAGAGACTGGTTTGATGCAGCTCTCCATGCTGCTATATCCTGTGCACGGTTCTTCATCTCCCACTACCTACTGCAACCTACATCCTTCTGAATCTGTTTAGTGTATTCCTCTCTTCGTCTCCCTCTACGATTTTTACCCTCTACGCTGCCCTCCAATACTAAATTGGTGATCCCTTGATGCCTCAGAATATGACCTACCAACCGATCCCTTCTTCTACTCAAGTTGTGCCACAAACTCCTCTTTTCCCCAATTCTATTCATTACCTCCTCGTTAGTTATGTGACCTACCCATCCAATCTTCAGCATTCTTCTGTAGCACTACATTTCGAAATCTTCTACTCTCTTCTTGTCCAAACTATTTATCGTCCATGTTTCACTTCCATACATGGCTACGCTACATACAAATACTTTCAGAAACGACTTCCTGACACTTAAATCTATACTCGATGTTAACAAATTTCTCTTCTTCAGAAACACTTTCCTTGCCATTGCCAGTCTACATTTTATATCCTCTCTAGTTCGAGCATCATCAGTTATTTTGCTCCCCAAATAGCAAAACTGCTTTACCACTTTACGCGTCTCATTTCCTAATCTTCTAATTTTCAGTTAGTATCTTGTTTATTCAGGGTGTTACAAAAAGGTACGGCCAAACCTTCAGGAAACATTCCTCACATCAAATAAAGAAAAGATCTTATGTGGACATGTGTACGGAAATGCTTAATTTCCATGTTAGAGCTCATTTTAGTTTCGTCAGTATGTACTGTACTTCGTAGATTCACCGCCAGTTGGCCCAATTGAAGGAAGGTAATGTTGACTTCGGTGCTTGTGTTGACATGCGACTCATTGCTCTACAGTACTAGCATCAAGCACATCAGTACGTAGCATCAACATGTTAGTGTTCATCACGAACGTAGTTTTGCAGTCAGGGTAATTTTTACAAATGCGGAGTTTGCAGATGCCCATTTGATGTATGGATTAGCACGGGGAAATAGCCGTGGCGCGGTACGTTTGTATCCAGACAGATTTCCAGAACGAAGGTGTCCCGACAGGAAGACATTCGAAGCAATCGATCGGCGTCTTAGGGAACACGGAACATTCCAACCTATGACTCGCGACTGGGGAAGACCTAGAACGACGAGGACGCCTGCAATGGACGAGACAATTCTTCGTGCAGTTGACGATAACCCTAATGTCAGCGTCAGAGAAGTTGCTGCTGAACAAGGTAACGTTGACCACGTCACTGTATGGAGAGTGCTACGGGAGAACCAGTTGTTTCCGTACCATGTACAGCGTGTGCAGGCACTATCATTCTGTGAACGTTTGGGCAGGCATTGTTGGTGATGTCTCTATTTGGCCCCATGTTCTTCCACCTACGCTCAATGGAGCACGTTATCATGATTTCATACGGGATACTCTACCTGTGCTGCTAGAGCATGTGCCTTTACAAGTACTACACAAAATGTGGTTCATGAACGATGGAGCTCCTGCACATTTCAGTCGAAGTGTTCGTACGCTTCTCATCAACAGATTCGGTGACCGATGGGTTGGTAGAGGCGGATCAATTCCATGGCCTCCACGCTCTCCTGACCTCAACCCTCTTGACTTTCATTTATGGGGGCATTTGAAAGCTCTTGTCTACGCAACCCCAGTACCAAACGTAGAGACTCTTGGTGCTCGTATTGTGGACGGCTGTGATACAATACGCCATTCTCCAGGGCTGCATCAGCGCAGCAGGGATTCCATGCGACGGAGGGTGGATGCATGTATCCTCACTAACGGAGAACATTTTGAACATTTCCTGTAACAAAGTGTTTGAAGTCACGTTCTGTTGCTGTGTGTTTCCATTCCATGATTAATGTGATTTGATGAGAAGTAATAAAATGAGCTCTAACATGGAAAGTAAGCGTTTCCGGACACATGTCCACATAACATATTTTCTTTCTTTGTGTGTGAGGAATGTTTCCTGAAAGTTTGGCCGTACCTTTTTGTAACACCCTGTAATTTAGATTGTTTTTTATGAAAACCATAGATACAGTAACTAGCTTAATTACTTTAATACTTAATTACTTGAGTACAGTTTCTAAATGTTTAGCGTAGTGACTGTTTTTCAACTGATGCGTAACGTCTGCTACAGTTCTGGATTCTACAAAGATATCCTCAAAAACTCTGGATATCAGGATTCGGTGCCCATTGCGCCTCAAACTTTTACTTACTCTCCTCTATCGCTGAGGGTTATGTCATCGTAATTGACTTCTCTGTCGTATATTTTGTTTCTATCAGTGCTATTGCTTTTATACCTCATTCAATTAGTTTCTGAAATAAATGTTGTTACTCCATCGTAAGTTGCATTGAGAATAATATAATCTTTTTTTTTTTTACTTCTTGATAGTGGGTAGTTTTGGACGCCTGGATCCATTTTCATACCATGCGTATCGTAAGTGTGACAATTATAGGCGATAGCTTCTATACAAAAACTGCTTCTGTATTGATGATCAAAGCGGCACTACGGTTGATCATCACTGCAGGGGAAATTTTTGTACGTAAGCTATCGTCTGTGTTAATCACGCGATACGGATGGTTTGAAAATGGACGCAGGTGTCCGAAACTAGTCACCACCAAGAAATAAAAAAGAAAATCTACTCCTCAATGCAACTTATCACGGAGCTACAAACATTTATTCCAATTATAAGAAAGTTGTGGGCTCGTTTTTCACCTACGGCATGCTGCAAGTTCGTTAACTTGTTTCTCTTGTTGTAGTCCTAAAATATTTATAACGAATGGATTCAGTCACTTCATCTAGGAATGATAACCAGACAGACTTATTTCGGGAATTACCCATATACCACGAGGTGACTAAGTAGTGGGATACCTTCTACTATCGTGGGGGATCTCCATTCACCCGGTGTAGTGCAGCAACTGGACGTGGCGTAGGCTCCACAAATTATTGGATGTCCCCTTAAGATCTATTGAGCCACGTTACTCCGATAGCCGTCCTTTATTCTGAAAGTCTTGCCGGTGCAGGATCTTGTGCACGAAATCACCTCTGGATTACGTCTTATGCCGGGCGATCTGGATGGCTGTATCATTCACTCGAAATATCCAGAACGTTCTTCAAAGCAATCGCGAACATTTGTGGTCTAGACATGGTAAACTTTCATCTATAAGAGTTCCATCTTTATCTGGGAACATAAAGTTCACGGATGACTGCAAATGGTCTCCAAGCAGCCGAACATAACCATTTCTAGTCAATGACCTGTTCCGTTGGACCTGAGGAACCAGTCTGTTCGATGTAGACACAGCCCCACTATTATGGAGCCACCACCAGCTTGCACAGTGCCTTGTTGAGAAGTTGGATCCATGGCTTTGTAGGGTCTGCTCTTACCAACTGAAATTGGAACTCAGCTCACCAGGTCTAGCCGTGTAGGATCCAATCGATATTCTCACGAATCCAGGAGAGGCGTTGCAGGAGACGTCGTGCTGTTAGCAAAGGCTTTCGCTACCATAGCACATTAACGCCACATTTCGCCGCACAGTCCTAACAGATACGTTCGTCGTTCGTCCCAAATTGATTTCTGCGGCTACTTCAGGCAGCGTTGCTTGTCCGTTATCTATGACAACACTTCGCAAACGTTGATGCTCTCGGTCGCTAAGTGAAGGCCGCCAGGCACGGAGTTGTCTGCGGTGAGAGAAATTTCTGTATTTTGATATTCTCGACACACTCTTGCCAATGTGGATCTCGTAATATTGAATTCTCCAACGACTTCTGAAATAGAATGTCCCATGCATCTAGTTTCAGCTAACATTCCGAGTTCGAAGTCCGTTAATCCTCGTCGTGCGGCCATAAACACTTCGCAAACCTTTTCACATGAATCACCTGAGTACAAAGGACAGCTCCGCCAAAATGGTACGCTTTTATGCCTCGTGTACGCACTCCCATCGTCATCTGTTTATGATGTGAATATCGCTATCCAATGACCTTTGTCACCTTAGTGTATAATAAGCATACATTACTTAATGAACATTCTGGTTTGAGGAGCTGTTTGGCTAAGCCACTGATTCCCAGCTGTAAATTAATTTTAGAGCAAAGTTTTTGTTCAAATGTGTGTGAAATCTTATGGGACTTAACTGCTAAAGTCATCAGTCCCTAAGCTTACACACTACTTAACCTAAATTATCCTAAGGACAAACACATACACCCATGCCCGAGGGAGGACTAGAACCTCAGCCGGGACCAGCCACACAGTCCATGACTGCAGCGCCACAGACCGCTCTGCTAATACCACGTGGCAGCTACGTTTTCTCTGAAGGCACTTGTCTCAAGGGTAACTTTCTACAGAAGTGAAATGTAGTCGTCAAAGAAGTCAGTCAAGTAGAGAATAGAAGCTTTCGAAATGTACTCAAAGGAACAATACTGTTAATTAGGTGAGTAAACCAGGTAATTAAAGAAGAGATACTGAATCGAACTGGGAAAATAAAAGTGACACAACTTGACTAAAAGCAGGAATTGGTTGATTGGACCCATCCTGAACAATGAAGGAATCATTATTTAAAAATGGAGAGGAGGAGGAATTAGGATCGGAAACCATCTCCCCAACACTGGTAACGAAACTGTCAGCTCTCTTTCAGTTTGATTAGAAAATTTAAACTTTTCTTTAGTAACAGGTGATGATAGAAACCTCCACTACCACAATGACAAAAGCGAAGATGCTTTTTATTACTGTAGAGAAGTGAACGAAGGAATTAAATGCATAGATAAAAGTGTAAAACTGAGATAGTTATTGTGTGGTGACATCACAAGTTTTAATGTGTAATTTGACGAAGGAAAAGTGGGAAAAATAAAGAAGGGACCTGAAGAAGCTGGCGCGTCATACCGTTCAGTCACTAGAGCCGTCCCACATCTCTGCTTCCAGCGGCATCCGGCTCAGCCAGCAAAGTCGATATTGCAACTGGATCTCTAAATTATCGACTCCTTTCATTCGAGTTGCATTGTCACAGCTCAGCGCGACAAAATGCTGACTCGCAACTTGGCACACACGTGCACCTTCTGATGACCATTCAGCATCTCACCATTGAAGGCACGACCGGTTATGAGGGTGGGAAGAGAAGCAATCAAGAAAATTTCAGTTTCACAGTACAGATACTTTCCGACTCATTTTGTGTTCTTTTGTCCTGAACTCAGTGCTTAATTTATTGAATATAATAACCGTTTTTGCTATTCTATACAACAACACATGTTGCCGTCCTTTTTCATATTTCTGAAAGTACAGTGTACGATGCTACATATACATAAATATTACCACTAACTGCTGTAAATTCCATCCTGATTATCTCGCTCAAAACAGTGAAGCTAATGGCAGAGTGTTTCTTTGGGCAGTCGGACAGGACTTCCTGCTCGTTTCACCAGAGAGGTTGTATGTTGAAACGGTTGATAAGAAACTAATGGTGATTATTAGTCAAAATATGTTAAATCTCAGTCAACACTTATCCCACTTCTTTTGTAATTGGTTCAAATGCATACAGATTCCATAAGTAAGTAAGTATCTAATACCTGTTGTTCATTTTCTATTCCCTAAGCCTTCGTAAGTAATGGTGAACACTGCCCTTCATGATTTTGTTTTATTAGACAGGTGAACTATATCATAACTTAAACAAGTGACGATTAAGTTCATATTGCTTACAGTAGGATTCTGCTTATATTTCATAAAGTAGTTAATGTTTGTCTAAGACTTTAGTGTTTTGTATTGAAAATGTGAAACGAGCTAGGATTTGTCCGTGTGTGTGTGTGTGTGTGTGTGTGTGTGTGTGTGTGTGTGTGTGTGTGTTTGGTATCAGTACGTCCCGTAAATTCAATTTGGAGGATGTTGCTTTAGGGCGATCATACACTGATGACGTTTTTAATTCTTATTGATTGTTTACTGTGTAATCTTGAGTAGGAAAAGTAATGGCAAAAAGAAAGATGTGGACATTTTAGACTAGAGTACTGATTTCTGTTATGCAACTAACTCACGGAACTTAAGAAAATATTACGCTATATCTGCAATAAACTGACAAATTACTGAAATGATATAGGATACATGAGTTTATTATTGTGGCTCAGAAATCTTACAGATACTATCTTCGAAAATCGCCCATGCATAAATATTACCTCGATACAAAGTATTTCATTAGCATTTTTTGAAACATGTTAATGTATCCAAAAGCTGTCGAAAAGCACTACTAAAAATTTTAGTTAAAGGACAATTTTTACAGCATAAAATATTGTATTTTATATTAAAATGTGACTTTTTTAAAACATTATTGGAATACAGTGATCAATAGATTATTATATTTTGACTAAAGTTCAGTCTTGATCACACCATTTATGTTTCAACGAGATAGGTAAGCGGTTTCAGTTATTTTTACATAACCATCATCAGACCTGTGGATTAATTTTAGGAAATACTAGAAACCAATCTTTAAATAAAATGAAAGTGTCTATTGACGTCAAAATGACGTCACTATTTTAACAAGACAAAATAAAACTAATTATACACATGGCTCCCTTAGGATGGTAGGCGGAGCTCTCCTCGCTGCTACGAAATCAACTGATGGTTATGATTGCTGAGCACGAGCTTAAATATGCAGAGGCTCCGCCTACTTCCTGTCACATTACTTCACAACTGCCAATCAGCGTTCATAATATGACGCCATCGTCAGAGTATAAAAGTAGGAAATACACTAATAACATGAAATTGATACATTTAAATTGTCTGATTATCAGATAGTTAGTATGTGTACAGCTTATTTATATTTTAGATAAAAACAGTAAACTACGATGTGTAATAGTTGTGCCCTCTATGGGCAACCTTAATACTATTACAGTGTCAGTTACATCGAAGATGTAAAAGTCTTTGGAGTTGTGGTATACATTGATTATACTGAGTCGCCTACATCACAATTGCATCTTTGTTGGATGTTGCTGAATCGTATAACTTTAACTTTAGTTTTCATAGCAATATTATTTATAGCAGTAGGGTAGCAGCCAAGAGTATGTTCCACATCATGAATTTCTGAATAACTGATGAGACCGCTGATTAAATTTTTAGAACTCATCGATCTAATAGTTTTTATAATAATCAATGTCAATTTAATAAAATTTTCATATGTTGGACAGCATATTTAACATACAAAGCTTTTGCCATGGGTATAACTAGTCTTATATTTTAAAACAAAAGAATAGGTGCCTTTATTATAAAATTTCGTCAAAAAGTTTCTAAACATGAGTTCTAAACATTTTATGAGTGGTCTCATCAGTTATTCAGACATACATGATGTGGAACATACTCTTGGCTGCTACCCAACTGCTATAAATAATATTGCTATGAAAACTAAAGTTAAAGTTAGACGATTCTGCAACATCCTACAAAGATGCAGTTGTGATTTAGGCGACTCGGTATAATCAATGTATACCACAACTCCAAAGACTTTCACATCTTTGATGTAACTGACACTGTAATAGTATTAAGGTTGCCCATAGAGGGCACAACTATTACACATCGTAGTTTACTGTTTTTATCTAAAATATAAATAAGCTGTACACATACTAACTATCTGATAATCAGACAATTTAAATGTATCAATTTTATGTTATTAGTGTATTTCCTACTTTTATACTCTGACGATGGCGTCATATTATGAACGCTGATTGGCAGTTGTGAAGTAATGTGACAGGAAGTAGGCGGAGCCTCTGCATATTTAAGCTCGTGCTCAGCAATCATAACCATCAGTTGATTTCGTAGCAGCGAGGAGAGCTCCGCCTACCATCTTAAGGGAGCCATGTGTATAATTAGTTTTATTTTATCGTGTTAAAATTTTACGTCATTTTGACGTCAATAGACACTTTCATTTTATTTAAAGATTGGTTGCTAGTATTTCCTAAAATTAATCCACAGGTCTGATGATGGTTATGTAAAAATAACAGAAACCGGTTACCTGTCTCATTGAAACACAAATGGTGTGATCAAGACTGAACTTTAGTCAAAATATAAGATATGACTGTTTTCGATCTGAGCTATCTCACCATCACACTGGTTACTCTACAATGGCTGATGTGACGCGTAGCAAGAACTGCTGTGGGAAGGCATGAAGATCTCCTTCACCTTCACTCCTCCCAGAGTGGTTACTCCTTCATGCTACGTCTGCAACAGTAATCATGGGGAATGTGGTTCGAAGTTAATGTCACGCAGAACGAACGCAGTCTTCTTATAAAATTAAATACGGTGTTTTATGCGGTGTAAATGTTTTACTTCATCAGGACATTTTACAGATAGATAAAGAAGTAGCACATACACTGAATCTTCTACCTCGGCTAAAAAACAGAACAGCTGAAACATGATCGCAAACCATAGATAACTCAAGAAAAGACATTTCTCAACCATCGGCAATTTCCTATTCCAGCTTGTCTCTATCACGATCACAGTCATTTAATTCCTAGCGTCAGTGGATTTCGGCCTTTACTTTGAAACCAGAAACTACATTTTGAACTGGATACTTTGTATACAGAAAATATGTGCACCCTACAGTGCTATATGTTTCAAATTTTTTGAGCCAGTCCATGTTTCTTATATGCACGTACCATCTGATTTGCCTTTTGTGTCACTCATATCCACGTATTTTGAGAAGTCCTCCTGTTATGGGATGCACAATGGACGTCTGCCATGTTCACATGTTGTTGCTGTCGCAGCAAAATTTATCGATAGCAATGGCTCCACATTCGTCAACCGTTCGAATGACACTAACATCGCAACGGCATATGTAAGTCAATTTCAAACTCATGACACATAAGAAAGAGCACTGCTCTCCTCTGCTTGATCTGACACTGTCTACAATAACCAGAAGTTCAAAGATCTAGCGGCAACGGCCACCACTAATTAGCTGATAAAACATATCGATATCTGTCGGACACATTGAGCCTGTTTGTTACATACGTTTTAATGGGGAGTTTAACAATATCATCATATACTTTTCACCTTCAAATTACGTCATGGGTGTATTGCCGGCCGATGGTGGCCGAGCGGTTCTAGGCGCTTCAGTCTGGAACCGCGTGACCGCTACGGTAACAAGATCGAATCCTGCCTCGGGCATGGATGTGTGTGATGTCCTTAGGTTAGTTAGGTTTAAGTAGTTCTAAATTCTAGAGGACTGATGACCTCAGATGTTAAGTCCCATAGTACTCAGAGCCATTTGAAGCCATGGGTGTATGGAGTATAATCTGTGGCTCTTAATTTATGAAACCACACCTCAACATGTTCCGTTCTCATTAGCTATACATGCCTTATACATTGTGCGTTCACATTTTGCTACATAATGAAGTGAATGCTTTTAAAAATATTCAGTTTTTATTTCACTTTCGAACCAGATTGGTCTGATGCGGTCCGCCACGAAATCCTCTTCTCTTCCAACCCCTTTATCTTTGAGTTATATTTGCAACCATAGTCGTAAATTATTTGCTGGATGTATTCCAATCTCTGTCATCCTCTACTGTATTTAACCTCAATGGCTGCCTCTGGAACCTTGGAAGTTATTCCCTGATGTCTAAACAGATGTCCTATCATCGTGTCCCCACTTCTGTTCAGTGTTTTCCACATATTCCTTTCCTCTCTGATTCTACTCAGAACATCCTCAGTACTGAGCTTATCAGTCAACATAATTTTCACCACTTGTCAGTGGCACCACATCTCAAATGCTTCGACTCTCTTCTGTTTCGGTTTTCCCACAGTCGATGTTTTACTACTACACAATCCCTTCTCCAAACCTACATTACCAGACATTTCTTCCTCCAACTTTGCTGCCTTGATAGTATTCCTTAACTTTAATTATTTCATGACCATCAATCCTGATGTTAAATTTGTCGTTGTTCTGATTTCTGTTGTTTCTCCTTAATTTGTTCTTTCTACGACTTACTCTCAGTTCATATTCAGTATTCATTAGACTGATCATTCAGTTCAGCAGGTCGTGTAATTCTTCTTCACTTTCACTGACGACAGCACGTTCATCAGTGAATAGTATCACTGATATGCTTTAGCCATGAATTTAAATTCCACTCCTGAATCTGTTTAAAAAAAATTGACAATATTACGGAAGTTTTAAACTTGAATGTAACGACACATACATAACTGCAAAAGAGAATGACACTTTTATTACTACGGCAACGGCCTTGCCGCAGTGGATATACCGGTTCCCGTCGGATCACCGAACTTAAGTGCTGTCGGGCGTGGCCCGCTCTTGGGTGGGTGACCATCTGGGCCGCCGTGCGCTGTTGCCATTTTTCGGGGTGCACGCAACCTCCTGATACCAATTGAGGAGCTACTCGACCGAGTGGTAGCGGCTCCGGTGGAAGAAAACCATCATAACGACCGGGAGAGTGGTGCGCTGAATACACGACTCTCCTACCCGCACCCCGATGACACGGTGGTCGGATGGTTTCGATGAGCCACTAGTGGCTTGCAGACTTTATATTATTACACTTCTCCATTTCATCAAATAGAAAATTTGTGAAAAGCCGTTTGCTACCTAATTCTGTCTATTCGCTGAACACCGATGTTATAAGATTTAAGAGATTATTAACAAAACCGAATAGCTAAAGCCTTGATCCAGACAATCAACATAACATGATCAGAAATTTACGTAAATATTAGCATTAAGTATAACCTCCTTTTTTCACTTATTAGCGTACTACAGAAAGTGTGAAATACGGATTCTGGCATCCTTTTTCTTACCTTCGAGTAACGGGAAAATTTATTGGAGTATCGAGAGTTACCTTTATAAGCGAAGGCATATTCTACAGAAGGGCAATTACTCGAGATAACTGAACACAGTTGGTGCCAGTGAATTCCTCGTTTATCAGGAAGATAGGTCCCGACTGCGACAGCTACGGGAGGCAGACTTTCGATATTAAAAGCGACAAAGGCTGATGAACTCCCTGAAAATATTACTTATCAGAGGGCTAACAAGGGTCGTTTTCTTTTAACAGATCCCTGCCGCGTTCCTGGCTCCCCCCTCGCATTTAATAACGGCAAATACAGCGCGGGCCCCGAACAGCACACAATACAGCCGGCTGCGATAAATTGGCGTTCGTGCATCGTGGCGGCGTGTTTGAAATGTCGGCAATAACAGCGAGTATTGTTCCGGCCGTTTTTCATTTTGCCGGAAGTGAGTAATTAGAACGCGGCGACTGCGGCCTCGCGTCCCGAACGCGAATTAATTTCCGCCGGTGTTTGGGGGCGGAGCGGAAGTTCGACGGCTGGGGGCTGAAGGGGGCGCCAAACGTCCCCCGCCCCCCGCTCGTCCGCCTCCGCCGTCCTTACGGCGACTAAAAATTGGGTAGCGCGCTGGGGCGGCGGACGAAACGTGGGGGAGGTAGCCAGCCATCGGCCGGAAGAACAAGACAGTGTTAATTTTGCCGAGAGAGAGTGCAAGGAGATTCTGCCCGGGGGTCGACTGCGAAACTAAGAGAGTGTCGATCTTAAACAGCTCCTGGTATTGCTGCAGAGTAATTACAAAATATTGGAAGATTTCATAAGTCTATATTTACATAAACTATTATGTTATTATGAAGATGAAAATTTGGAATTTTCACACTGAGATTCACTCGCGACGTTTACCCTGTGCTGCCAGATCTTTAGACTCAAAGCTATAGTATTGGTTCCTCTAGTCAGTCCCACGCTCTGAATATGGAGACTGATGCGGGAATCCCGCATTGCCTTCTGGGCCAGGTCCTAGTCGAGAGGAGGTACTCTGCCGTTGTGTTACTCTGATCTATTGTAGTCGGTTGTGTATGTGAAGGAGATCAGCGCTTACACAATGTAGAGATGTACGTGTATTTGTTGATGAAGTGGAGACAGCGGGTCCAATCCGATGCCGGCGCTTCGACTACTACTGTCGAATAGCAACAAAGATCTGCACAGCATATCGTCACAGTCGGATGCATGGATTATCAACAGCATATAACACGTCATTATTTCATCATAAATTGCTGATAATGTTCGGAATTTAAATCATGACATTGGAGCGAAATATTGTGAGCAGAAACTGTACACCATCACCACCTCCATATAAAGCCTACAAAGATTTTGAAACCACGTGGAGCGAGGTCTATGACGAGCAATGCGTGTTAGGTAGGTGGTTGTAAATCACTTTATTTCTTTTCCGAACACACAATCTCCAGTCCGCTAGGAAATAGAAAGCGTTACCTTGGCAAGTAACATGTAATAAACCGCGGTGACTCTATATCGAAGTTTACATTTAATGAGCGATAATCGAAGACGAAACATCACCCGCAGCAGAATAGTGCATACATACGCTGATGAGCCTACCGGGAGAGTGAATGAAGATGGGTTACATTGCGGGCACATGACGCGGTAAGTAGTACTATTTGTAGTACACTCTGATTACAATTACATCTGCATCTACATCTACATCTATACTCCGCGAGCCACCTTACGGTGTGTGGCGGAGGGTACTTATTGTACCACTATCTGATCCCCCCTTCCCTGTTCCATTCACGAATTGTGCGTGGGAAGAACGACTGCTTGTAAGTCTCCGTATTTGCTCTAATTTCTCGGATCTTTTCGTTGTGATCATTACGCGAGATATATGTGGGCGGTAGTAATATGTTGCCCATCTCTTCCCGGAATGTGCTCGCTCGTAATTTCGATAATAAACCTCTCCGTATTGCGTAACGCCTTTCTTGAAGTGTCCGCCACTGGAGCTTGTTCAGCATCTCCGTAACGCTCTCGCGCTGACTAAATGTCCCCATGACGAATCGCACTGCTTTTCGCTGGATCATGTCTACCTCTTCTATTAATCCAACCTGGTAAGGGTCCCATACTGATGAGCAATACTCAAGAATCGGACGAACAAGCGTTTTGTAAGCTACTTCTTTCGTCGATGAGTCACATTTTCTTAGAATTCTTCCTATGAATCTCAACCTGGCGCCTGCTTTTCCCACTATTTGTTTTATGTGATCATTCCACTTCAGATCGCTCCGGATAGTAACTCCTAAGTATTTTACGGTCGTTACCGCTTCCAATGATTTACCACCTATGGCATAATCGTACTGGAATGGATTTCTGCCCCTATGTATGCGCATTATATTACATTTATCTAAGTTTAGGGAAAGCTGCCAGCTGTCGCACCATTCATTAATCCTCTGCAGGTCTTCCTGGAGTACGTACGAGTCTTCTGATGTTGCTACTTTCTTGTAGACAACCGTGTCATCTGCAAATAGCCTCACGGAGCTACCGATGTTGTCAACTAAGTCATTTATGTATATTGTAAACAATAAAGGTCCTATCACGCTTCCTTGCGGTACTCCCGAAATTACCTCTACATCTGCAGATTTTGAACCGTTAAGAATGACATGTTGTGTTCTTTCTTCTAGGAAATCCTGAATCCAATCACAAACCTGGTCCGATATTCCGTAAGCTCGTATTTTTTTCACTAAACGTAAGTGCGGAACCGTATCAAATGCCTTCCTGAAGTCCAGGAATACGGCATCAATCTGCTCGCCAGTGTCTACGGCACTGTGAATTTCTTGGGCAAATAGGGCGAGCTGAGTTTCACATGATCTCTGTTTGCGGAATCCATGTTGGTTATGATGAAGGAGATTTGTATTATCTAAGAACGTCATAATACGAGAACACAAAACATGTTCCATTATTCTACAACAGATTGACGTAAGCGAAATAGGCCTATAATTATTCGCATCTGATTTATGACCCTTCTTGAAAATGGGAACGACCTGCGCTTTCTTCCAGTCGCTAGGTACTTTACGTTCTTCCAGAGATCTACGATAAATTGCTGATAGAAAGGGGGCAAGTTCTTTAGCATAATCACTGTAGAATCTTAAGGGTATCTCGTCTGGTCCGGATGCTTTTCCGCTACTAAGTGATAGCAGTTGTTTTTCAATTCCGATATCGTTTATTTCAATATTTTACATTTTGGCGTCCGTGCGACGGCTGAAGTCAGGGACCGTGTTACGATTTTCCGCAGTGAAACAGTTTCTGCCATTCTTCGGTCGTCCTCTGTTTCGGTGCCATCGTGGTCAACGAGTGACTGAATGGGGGATTTAGATCCGCTTACCGATTTTACATATGACCAAAACTTTTTAGGGTTCTTGTTTAGATTGTTTGCCAATGTTTTATGTTCGAATTCGTTGAATGCTTCTCTCATTGCTCTCTTTACGCTCTTTTTCGCTTCGTTCAGCTTTTCCTTATCAGCTATGATTCGACTACTCTTAAACCTATGATGAAGCTTTCTTTGTTTCCGTAGTACCTTTCGTACATGATTGTTATACCACGGTGGATCTTTCCCCTCGCTTTGGACCTTAGTCGGTACGAACTTATCTAAGGCGTACTGGACGATGTTTCTGAATTTTTTCCATTTTTGTTCCACATCCTCTTCCTCAGAAATGAACGTTTGATGGTGGTCACTCAGATATTCTGCGATTTGTGCCCTATCACTCTTGTTAAGCAAATATATTTTCCTTCCTTTCTTGGCATTTCTTATTACACTTGTAGTCATTGATGCAACCACTGACTTATGATCACTGATACCCTCTTCTACATTCACGGAGTCGAAAAGTTCCGGTCTATTTGTTGCTATGAGGTCTAAAACGTTAGCTTCACGAGTTGGTTCTCTAACTATCTGCTCGAAGTAATTCTCGGACAAGGCAGTCAGGATAATGTCACAAGAGTCTCTGTCCCTGGCTCCAGTTCTGATTGTGTGACTATCCCATTCTATACCTGGTAGATTGAAGTCTCCCCCTATTACAATAGTTGTTGTTGTTGTTGTGGTCTTCAGTCCTGAGACTGGTTTGATGCAGCTCTCCATGCTACTCTATCCTGTGCAAGCTTCTTCATCTCCCAGTACCTACTGCAACCTACATCCTTCTGAATCTGCTTAGTGTATTCATCTCTTGGTCTCCCCCTACGATTTTTACCCTCCACGCTGCCCTCCAATACTAAATTGGTGATCCCTTGATGCCTCAGAACATGTCCTACCAACCGATCCCTTCTTCTGGTCAAGTTGTGCCACAAACTCCTCTTCTCCCCAATCCTATTCAGTACCTCCTCATTAGTTATGTGATCTACCCATCTAATCTTGAGCATTCTTCTGTAGCACCACATTTCGAAAGCTTCTATTCTCTTCTTGTCCAAACTATTTACCGTCCATGTTTCACTTCCATACATGGCTACACTCCATACAAATACTTTCAGAAATGACTTCCTGACATTTAAATCTATACTCGATGTTAACAAATTTCTCTTCTTCAGAAACGCCTTCCTTGCCATTGCCAGTCTACATTTTATATCCTCTCTACTTCGACCATCATCAGTTATTTTGCTCCCCAAATAGCAAAACTCCTTTACTACTTTAAGTGTCTCATTTCCTAATCTAATACCCTCAACATCACCCGACTTAATTCGACTACATTACAATAGTATGATCACAAAACTTCTTCACGACGTTCTGCAGGTTCTCTCTGAGGCGCTCAACTACTACAGTTGCTGATGCAGGTGGTCTATAGAAGCATCCGACTATCATATCTGACCCACCTTTGATACTTAACCCAGATTATTTCACATTCGCATTCGCTAATAACTTCACTGGATATAATTGAATTCTTTACTGCTATAAATACTCCTCCACCATTGGCGTTTATCCTATCCTTGCGGTATTTTTGTCTGAGCCGTACTAAAAATTGCTGTTTTGAAGAGCGCGCCGCAGCGCGTAGTGTAAAGCAGGCGCCTTCCGTTTCTGGCGGTGGTGCCGATATGGCGATCGCAGCATTCGTGTCTCCCTCTGGTGTGAAAGGGGAAAGGTTGCCTGTTCAGGTGCATTTAAGGGGCGCTATGAGCTCGTCAGGGTGAGTCTGTCAGTCTGAGTCTGGTCAGTTGGTCCGCCGGCTCAGTGTCGGCCAGTCAGTGTCTGTCTGTCTGTCGGTCTGCCGTACGTTTAAGAGGCAGTCGGAGTAAGGCTAGGTTAGTCTCGCGTCACCAGTTGCTGGTCTGTCTCTCGTTTGCATTTGTGCGACAGTTAGTGTCTGTCTGTCGTTGGAGTGCTAGTATGTCTCTCGTTTGGATCAAACCTTAAAGCCAGAAAACGAGAGTCTTGCCAGTAACAGAACTCAGATAGTGGTCGCCCGGTCGGGGCTGAGTCTGGCGTTAGGCCGCCAGTCTGCCCGAGTTGCTCGGGCAACGGTTATTGGCGGTTGGATTGCTCGGTTGGTTGGTCGCGCACTGAGACACGAGATGACTTGTCCGCCTTGAGCGTCGACGCATGTAAGGTCCCCACGTGAGTCCAGTGGGCAGCGCCGTATAGAAAGGGGTATTGGCTTCGCGGTTCACAAGACAGCAACAGGAGCGAAACCACGATATCGAGGCTGGCCGGAGCAAGACGGGAAATCGGCGCGCCTTCCTGCGTTCGTTGAAGCCGCTGACAGCAGACGGTTCGGGAGAGCGTTGGGGGTGCTGCACAAGGTCTTCGCCAGAAATCGCAGTTTATTAGAAGTTAAGTGATTGGAGATATGTTGTTTCATTTACTTGTTAAATTCTACTTGTTTTCTTGGTGAGGTCACCAGCCGCTTTGTTTTGGGATCGTCCCACCAATCTTATCCGTTTGCCCACCCGCAGGAAGGTGGTTATTGTGAATTAGGTGGTCCGTTTTTCCCTTGTGGAATTGGGGAGGTTTAGAGAAATGTGCGGTTCGGGTTGTTTAGTAACCCCATCCCTCTCAATCTGCCGTACGTTAATAGCTGCCTCTGTCATGTTTGTCGGATTCGGTGTTAACGTATTTATTGCTTGAAGGTCGAATTCTTGAAATACGTTTCTATCTTGCCTATCATCTCGCGAGGTGGTATATGTGTAATGTAGAGCATGTTGTACATTTTATGTAAGTCTGCATTTTATGGGTTTTATTTAAATACTCATTTTAGTTTATAAAGTGGCCACCCTTCCACTGTAAGAGTCCTTAAAAAAATTGCACTTTCGGTGGCAAATAATTTGAATGTTGTACCATTTCCCTTCCTCTTACGGGGTGCATAGTTTACATGATTTTGTGAGTTGTTACTAATTTCTTTGTTTAAAGTAATCTGGTGTGTTGCAGATTTGCACCAGTGTACTCTATCAGAGGTTGTTGTGACCGGTCATGACTACGTCCGTGTTGAAAGGGAGCAGGCAAGCTTCTCAGCCCGACGGCTCCTACTGTTAATATCGTTCTTTACCTCTAAATAAAACTGTAACTTGATATTTCGAGGGTGCTTTTCTCCTTGTAATTTTAAATCTGTTTTGAAATGTCTTTTTGGAATAAAATTCACATTTGTTAAATTGTGACTTGATATTTAGAGGGTGCTTTTCTGCTTATAATTTTAAATCTGTTTTGAAAAAGCTTTTAGGAATAAAATTCACATTTGTTAAAAATAATTTTCCATCAGTTACTTCCTGGCAACTACTTCCACGCTCACCTAGTGTGATTAAATGTGTCAATTTTCTTGATGAATGGCCAGTTAATAAAGTAAATTCTTTAAGAAAAGTTTTGTAAGTTTAAATTTGCGGTTCATTGTCATTAAAATTATTGTTAGTTGACACTTCACACGCTGGAGCTCGTACACAGTTAGTGCCGTCACAGAAATCGACCTGGGTAGATAAGATTCATACGCCGATACACGAGGCTGAACTTTTTGATGGCAGGAAATTATATTTGGGACTATCTATAGAGGAAAAAACGTAAGGCTTTAGTGGTATGTGGTCTTGTAGTGTCGTGGAATCTGTAGTCCTAACATGCAGAACGTCGTAGGTTTGAGTCCCGACTTGATGGCGACTATTTTTATTCAATTAATTGGTTTAAGTGTAATTTTGTGTTCTTTGTTGCGTCACTTTCATAATCGTATTGCATTTTTATTTGCCCTTTTTTATAATATCTATCATTAATTTCTCGTTTGTAATCTGTCTATGTCGCCTACAACGGCAGCCGAATGCCAGCCAATACCACTCATATGTTGGTATCTCGTCAGCTCATCTACATCTACATTTATACTCCTCAAGCCACCCAACGGTGTGTGGCGGAGGGCACTTTACGTACCACTGTCATTACCTCCCTTTCCTGTTCCAGTTGCGTATGGTTCGCGGGAAGAACGACTGCCGGAAAGACTCCGTGCGCGCTCGATTCTCTCTAATTTTACATTCGTGATCTCCTCGAGAGGTATAAGTATGGGGAAGCAATATATTCGATACCTCATCCAGAAACGCACCCTCTCGGAACCTGGACAGCAAGCTACACCGCGACGCAGAGCGCCTCTCTTGCAGAGTCTGCCACTTGAGTTTACTCCTGTAGCTAGTGTGAGAGATTAGTGTTCACTTTTGACGCTAAACTGAAATTTCTTAGCCTTGAGTTTCCTCATAGAGGTCAGTTTTACTCACCATGAACAAGGGAACGTGACTGATAATTCTGCCGTATACTATTGACTGCCTTTTTCTATGATACATTACACGTTACGAGATTGTGGACATGAGTGTAAATTCTGGGCTACAAAACGTATCGTCTGCAAAATTTCAGTTATTCGTCACTTAACCAGCTGTGCACAGAGGATCTGGCGTTCCCGTAGTACCTGACGGCAGCCGCTTCCAACATCGCTCCACTTTGCAATCAGATACCAGCTCTTCTGAAGTGACCCATTACGTGTTGCCTTTAACGGAGCGGCAGCCAATGTTACACTTTACCTGTAAGTGGCAGGCGTCAGTTAGCAAATAACGTTAATAAGACTATAGTAACAGTAGTTTTGTCAGTTCCTAGGCGAGTCGATGGTTCAGTGTCAGATTATAAATTCAGGGGTCTCGAATTCGTTGCCTGGTCAATCGTAGGATTTTTATCTGTCACTTATCGCTTCTTTTCCCTTTGACAAAGTTTGTTGATGTAAAAAATGAGGAACTGCACAGTGGCTCGGAATCCACTTTAAACTTTAGGTGTCCATATAACTGGCTAGGTAAGTCATTTCATAGTTCGGACGAAAGCAGTGTCATACGACCACCAGCAGGACAATGCCTAGTAAAGTACTGTCGTGTTCAAAACAATTTTCGGATTAACGACAGTTTTACTTCGTAGATCACGTTTACATTGATGTTGAACGTGTCTTGCTACTAAAGTTTAAAACAACAAAAATACTGTAATTCGTATATATAGGCATTTACATAACTCCAGATGTAATAAGACACGGATGAGACAGGTAGTTGGCCGTTGCCTTATAGTAGGAACCATTCCAGTATTTGCCTGAAGCAGTGTATAGAAACCATGAAAACGTAAATCAGGATGGCTGGATGAAGATTATAACACCCACCCAAACTCAAGCCCAATCTAAGGCTAGTTTATTTAAAACGGTGATACATCGTTCACTTTATCTCCTACGTACAACATCGTTATAGGAAGATGTAATACAATAATAGAAATGACTAGTGCTTCCCCGATCTTTCATTTCTGACTCAAAGTCACTGCACACACTTCATTCACTACACTCTCATTGTTTCATAATATAACAATATACAAACTATCAGCTGACTTCGGGACTATTGCGACAATGTCCGGTTTCCACCCTACCATCCTGATAAACTGATTGAGGAACCTTCGATAATGAGTCACATGTTGAGATCAGATATGGGACACAGTGTAAGTTTTATATATTGCATAACCTTGGGAATAGTTTTTTCCGCAAAAGAAACTGTTTTATTATGTTCATTATTATCTATCAATAATATTTATTCCTGTGACATTTTTCGCCGAACTCGTACTCTTTGTCGTGTAAGTGTCCTTCATTGTACAGTATGTGTTACTTAACAGTCACTTCTTACCGACTTTTTAACCGATAGTTTTTTAGCAACCTCTCTACTGTGTTTGTGCAGGTTAATGTACAGTTTTATTTCTCAGGAGAAAATGTTGTCCTCAGTTTTATATTTATTCTTTTTTGATGAGTCTATATCATGTTCCATCGCCATCGACAGAGCTGTTTCTGCAGTAATTATTGATGTTATTTTTGATGTGTATCATACTACAGATTGGTAAATGTACTTCAATAGTGTAGATAAAATCCTATGTTTCAAGCAGGTCCTTCTTATCAGACCGACTACTATTTTTGGTTGTTCTTATGGCTATTTTATGCAGTTTTAAAACTGTGCTCATACTTCGTGAATTTTTCCCCCTTCAAAAAATCCGTAGTTAAGAACTGAGTGTATACTTGAATATAACGTAAATAAAACACACAGTCTATTACCTACTGACTAGAGGATTCTACTAGGATAACATGCTGATGCGATTCTGTCTGCATGTATCTATGTGTTTTCACACTACTTGAACAGAGAGTTAATAATCATTCCAGAAATTACTGTGTTTATTACATGGGCTGTAGACGTGCAATCTACATTAATTATAACAGAAATCAATGGCATTTGTTTCCTTTATGTTCATTATTGTTTTATTGTAAACTTCTTTCAGGGTTTCACTCGCTTTCGCTTCGAGGATTTGTGCTACTTCCTGAGTGATGATAATGCTACTGCCGTCTTGAAGGACAACTTTTTTTCCCATGACTAACGCTACCGCAAAAATCGTTGCTATATATCAGGAACAGTGTTGGTCCTAAAATTCCTAAGGATTTTGATAATACTGAATAAAAGACGCTACTTAAGAAGTTAGAAGCACGCGATACAGAAAAATCATAGCAAATCCTCCGAAATTCTGTTATACCAGTAGGTTTGAGTTAATTAATAGGGGCAATCATTTTCACGAGAAAATCTAAACGTCTACGACATTGGTACCATATCTCAAAAGCTGAAATATAGTTTGCCTATCTGGAACAAATCATTAATTCTGCAACCTTTTTCACACGATAAAATGCACTGAGATGCCAAAAGACATCTAATAGCGATGTGCACATACACAGATGGAGGTTGTATCGCGTACGCAAGGTATAAAAGGGCAGTGCGCTGTTTGAGCTGTCATTTGTACTCGAGTGATTAATGTGATAAGGTTTGTGACGTATTTACAGCAGCGCAACGGGAATTAACTAAATTTGAAAGGTGATGGTAATTGGACAGAGACGTATGGGGAATTCCACTTCGGAAATCGTTAGGCAATTCAATATTAAAGATTCACAGTGTCAAGAGTGTGCCGTGTATATCAAATTTCATGCATTATCTCTCACCATGGACAGCGCAGAGGCGATGGCCTTCACTTAACGGCCGAGAGCGGCGGCACTTGCGTAGAGTTGTCAGTGCTAAATAACAAGCAACACTGCGTGAAATAATTGCTAAAATCAGTGTGGGACGTACAAAGAACATATCCGTTAGGGGGAAAATTTGGTGTAATGGTCTATGGCAGCAGACGACCGACTCGAGTTCCTTTGCTAACAGCACTTCGCCTGCAGCGCCTTTCTAGGCCTCATGATCACATCGGTTGGACCCTTGACGAATGGGAAAACATGTCATGGTCGGATAGCCCCGATTTCAGGTGGTAGGAGATGATGGTAGAGTTCGAGTGTTTCGCAGACCACACGATATAGTGTACGAATGTTGTCAACATGGCGCTGTACAAGCTGTTGGTGGCTCTATAATCGTATGGACCGTGTTTTATGGAACAGACTGTGTTCTCGGTAATATTCGGAGACAATTTGCTGCTATTCACGTCGCGTTTCCAAACAACGATGAAATTTTTATGAATTACAATGTGCCATGTCACTGGGCAACAATTGTTCGTGACTGGTTTGAAGAACATTCTGGACGTAACTGGAAGGTTAGTTCGTGAACAAAATCCTGCACGCAATGATTTCATAATTAGGGGCGGCTATAGAGGCAGCATGACTCAGCATTTCTGCAGGGGAGGTACCCCTTGTGCCTACTTAGCCATCGCCCTGCAACAGAGGAAGGTTTTGTTGGAATGGGTCTTATAGGAGGTAGCTCTTCCGACAACAGACAAAAGATGACCATGCTCTATCAGGCCACTAGGCATCGACCTAAGTGATCCAGGAGTCACTGGCCCCACAGAACCCTTCTTCTCCATGGGTCACGTGAACCATAACTCCAGTATCCTGCCCCCCAGGCAGTATTTAGGCTGGCGCCAGGGCTGTTCTTGGATAGTTCTCTCGGAGTGACTTTCCTGGGCCAGGTGCCAACTGCGAAAGCATTCCCACGATCAAATCTGACTCAGGAGATGCCACTACAGTGAAGCTGTTCACGTCGACCCTACTTTTCAGGTGCCACAAGGTATGCACTTGCACCATTTGGAGCCTCTACACTGAAGATACTGATACAATGACCAGCAACCAGACTTTGTAACGTTTGTCTTTCTTTCTAATGCCTATTACGCCAGACTTAAACTTTTGTGCATACTTTTGGGGCTTGAGCTCACGCTCTTCTGCACATCCCCTCCAGTCCCTGCAGTCTCTGATTGTGGATATATATATATATATATATATATATATATATATATATATATATATATATATATATATCACGACACTCAGTCTTCAAATACTATTTTTTTCAGTATGGGACTTTTTTCATTTATTGTATCTTGAATTAACTGCAATCGTAGATGATTATCTGCGGGTGTTACAGTAAATTTAATATTCAGTTTCATTGTCGGAATTTTGCCTACGATGCCTCCGGTGGACATATCGGTTGGGGACGAGGTATTCTTTTCGAGTCAGTATGCCCTGACCCAGGTAGACAGTGTTTTGGCGTGTTTTATTCCACTCTCAAGCACACTTACTGTCCTGTTGCTTTCACCATGATGGAACCAGCGGATGTCTCTGCCCAGATATTGTTAATGCCCCAGCAGAAGCAGTCCACCCACAAACTACTGATTGTTTTACTGACGTCCATCTCCATGTCGCCTCTGAAGTTCTTCAACCATCTCTACCAGATCGACTCTGTTGCCAAGGACTTCTGGACGGCGCCTCCGTCATTCCAGCAGTTCAACAAGAAGGCTCTGCTATGGGCGAACAATGTCGTATACCTGAAGGAGCAATTCTTAGTCCATTGTTTCATAAGTGACACCAGTAGCGCGCTTTCTTTATGGCATACATGGACCCAGAGATTTACCACAACAGGCTGCAACGTTACATGTAAGTTGGATCCACAGTCTGCCCTATGAACAGTTGAAGTCTATTTTGTTAGAATACTTAGACTCATACGTGAATGTGGCGGCGGCTACCACAAGTTTTCTGCTGCCATAAACTTGATGTATCGCCCTGCTATGAACGAATCGCCCGTCTCCAGCTCCATCTCATGAGTGTTATATCAGTTTAACAACTTTACTGCAAGCAATATGTGACCTTCTTTGTCTGGGATATGATCACGTGCACACCATCAATAAAGAGCTACGTGTGAATGTCAAACTGAAGGGCATTTAATGATAAACATGTCTACATTATCAGGGCTTAAGTGTGGCAGGCAGCGCTCAAAATGAGTGTCGACGTGGTATGTATGGACCACTCGGACGTAAGGGTGGACAAAAGGCAGACCTGCTGCTGGACGTAACGTGCACCCACTCTGCGCTTCCAAATTCAGAGGAATATCTATTGCTCAGAATATATTGTACATTCAGCTGCAGATTGACACAAGGTCGTTCACAACCATCATTGATTCGCCATATATTAATGCGTGGGATCCCTTCCCCTTCAAACATTTAACAGTCTACTTCGTAATTACAACAATGGCATGATTAAGGTCATGGGGCCAAATTATAGCCCAAGTTCAATACTATTTGACCATCCTCAGAGCCAGGATTTTGGTCATCGACCTTCCTTCGGTCATCAGCCTCTTGGGCGTGGATGAGTTCAAAGCTCTTGACTTAGGTATCCACAACTCCACTGCCACCATCAACCTGCTATATGACAATTCTACCAAAGAACATATTTTCCAAATTTAGCTTAGTGTTCATGCAACCCTATTTGGGTATCAAATATTTCGAGGCAAATGTGGCACCTTTCCCATCAGTGACACCAAAGATCTTCAACGCCAAAAAATTTCCTTCGTGCTCAGAGACAAATTTGGATGGCGCTACAGTGGTTTCATAGGAAGGTATACTCACTCCTGTTCCCCACAGCCATTGAGCAACAACCCATCGTCATTATAGAGAAACAAAAAGGTGCATTGCATGTTTTGTGGGACTTCAACACCACCACTAATGCCCAATCTGTTATAAATGCTTATCCTTTTCCCAGGATAGTGAAAATAATGACTTGGGTCACTGGCAAAGTGTTTGTCATTATTGACCTATGTGATGTAGAAGATTCCCAAAATTACATACTGATGAACAGTCCTTTTGGTCTGTTTAAGTACAATTGACATCCGTTGGGTATTGCAAGTGCTGTGTGATATTTCAGTGCTACGTCAAACACCTCTTCTGCAGTGTGCCAGGTATGATGAATTTTTACACAACATTCTAATTGCAGGGTAACATTCTACATGAACTGCTCACAGTCCTTCAACGGGCCAATCTCAGATTCAATAAAGTCAATTTTTGTCTCTTTGTTGATCAGGTGGAATACCTGTATCACTTTTTAGTGTGTCAGGTATCTGTACCACTACACAGTATACTGACATGATACAGACACTAAACAGGTGAAATCAGATTAGGGGTAGCTCAGTTATTGTAGAGAATTTATTCAGTATATAGCAGGCCACTGCAGAACCATAACACCACCTTGTATACAAAAACATTCTCTGGCAATAAACACAACGGACCCCAACATGTAATAAAGCCTTTTAGTACTTGGAACAGACACCATTTAGAAACCCAACATGCAGATGTTGACCTAGTCTACTCCTGGGCTAGGAATCACGTTCAATGTGAATCCCAAAGATGGCTTCACGACCCACAGCGCAAGTGAGATAGTCACAGCCAACCTTCTATTACACACCATCTATTGCACACTAGCTCATCGCACACCATCGTACGGTAATCTGCCTGGTGCAATGTTGTCGGTTGCCAAACTGCAAGCAGATGTGACACTCCGTGGTCCACAGCTGCTAGTACCACCAGAATGAGTTATTGGCCTCAGCTGTACGCTTCTGCTCCCGAGGTGCAATGGACGTATGAAGGTCCTGGAAATCCTCCGGTAGTGCGTTTCATCTCTGTAGCACATTGGGACTGGCGCGCTATGCTCACCAAGCGCCTGGCCCTCCAACGTGTCTACTAGCAGAGCGTCGACACTGCATTCACCCACGTAGTTGTCTGCCACAGTAATCAGGGAGTGACACTACGTTTTTGTAATTTTTTTCATCCACATCTGACCTCTGGTCACGGCTACAACTGGATTTTGTGGGTCCTCTGCTGGTGTATACCTAGGTCCGAGTTGAAGTTTGGTATCTCATGACTGAACCACAAGCTAAGGAGTAGTCGCTGCCAGATGCAGCCATAAATGAGAGAACTCGCAGAAGAAACGCTCTCAGGAGGATTAGCACACTGTCGCTACTGGAAGACTACCTATGTCAGAGCACAACGTCAGTCACTCCATTATTTGATAACACAGGCTAACAGCAGTGTCATCATAGATCAGATCTGGCAGAAAGCTACTCTCACTATTTAGAACTGTGACTGTAAAATGAAGATGATATCCGATTGTTATACATCGTCGTTAAAAGTAATAAACAGCTACGATTGTGTTTAGCAAGAGTACTAATTATAAATTCTCATTCATGTGAACACGGATTTATTACAAGTTATGCATTCATATACACACATCAAAAAAAGGTTTGCACCACCCTGGTTCCCAGAACACCTGAAGATAGACATTGACTGTGGATTTTGTATCACAGACACAGTCCCTTTGACTGTTCATATATGTCACTAAATCCACGCAAAGACGAAACAACCAAGAATGAGTAGCGCCTATTAGACGGAGGGGGTCTCACAGCCGATCAGTTCCAGTCATTCCACCAGGAAGTAGGTATACGGCTCGTGTTGCCTGTAGTTCAACAACGCCAAGACGGTCAATAAGGCGGTACGATTGCGTCCGTATTGTTACTTTGTGTCAGAAAAAGCTCCCAACAAGGAAAGTGTCCAGGCTTCTCGGAGAACCAAAGCGATGTTGTTCGGACGTGGATGATATACATAGAGACAGGAACTGTTGATGACATGCCTCGCTGAGGCCGCCCAAGAAATACTACTGCAGTGGACGACTGCTACCTAAGGATTATGGCTTGGAGGAACCATGACCATCTTGAATAATTTTTTCAGTGCAGCCACAGGACGTCGTGTTGCGACTCAAACTGTTCGCAATAGGCTGCATGATGCACAGCTTCAGTCCCGACGTCCACCTTCGCAACCACGACACCACGCAGCGCGGTACAGATGGGCCCAACAACATGCCGAATGGACTGCTCAGGATTGGCATCACGTTCTCTTCACTGAAGAGTGCCGCATGTGCCTTCAACCAGATAATAGTCCTAGACGTGTTTTGAGGCAGCCCCGTCAGGCTGAACGCCTTAGAGACACTGTCTAGCGAGCGCAGCAAGATGGAGGTTCCCTGCTGTTTTGGGGTGGCACTATGTGTGGCCAACGTACGCCGCTGGTGGTCATGGAAGGCGCCGTAATGGCTGTACTATACGTAAATGCCATGCTCCGACCGATAGTTCAACCATATCGGCAGCATATTAGCGAGGCATTCCTCTTCATGGACGACATTTCGCAACCCCATCGCGCACACCTTGTGAATGACTTCCTTCAGGATAACAGCATTGCTCGACTAGACTGGCCAGCATGTTCTCCAGGCATGAACCCTGGCGAACATGCCTGGGATACATTGAAAAGGGCTGCTTGTGGACGATGTGACTCACTAACCACTCTGAGGATCTACCCGAATCGTCGCTGAGGAGTGGGAATCTGAACCAACAGTGCTGAACTTGTGGATAGTATTCCACGACGAATTCAGGCATGCATCAATGCAAGAGGACGTGCTACGGGGTATAGGAGGTACCGGTGTGTACAGTAGTCTGGACCACCACCTCTGAAGGTCTCGCTGTATGGTGGTACAACACGCAATGTGTGTTTTCCATGAGCAATGAAAAGGGCGGAAATGATGTTTATGTTGATCTCTATTCCAATTTTTTGTAGAGGTTCCGGAATTCTTGGAACCGAGGTGATGCAAATTTTTTTTTGATGTGTGTATTAAAGAGATTTACGAAGCCATACTAATATTTTATATGTGTAGTAGCTCTTACTTCACATCCTCTAGAAGTAAAGCTATTGCACTGACGTATATGAGGCTACAACGGATATAAAAATGGCGATAATGAAATTCTCGTGTGTTTTTAAGTGCGAATAGACTTCCGGCCCTGCCTGGGTATGTTAACGTGCATGGTGTTCAGTTGTTCACAACGGCATTAATATTTGTGTATTCTATACAATGTAAAGCGCATAACCATTTCTGCTCCCGCACTTCAATTATCTCTAAACGAAGCTTTTCAGTTTCAGGTGTAGTTCATTGTCTGCAATTCAGCGTTCAAGAGATGAGCATACTGTTACAACAAGCAGCAAAACAATCTGTTGGTTTAATCGTATTTCGGCAGTTTAACAAGGAAGAGGACTGGTGGGAAAGTTGTGCTCACTAGCAACTAGCATCACACATCGCTGCATATAGCAGTACACACTGAGGTGGCATAAGTAATAGGGTAGCGATATGTACATACACTATGTAACCAGAAGTATCCGGACACCTGACTGAAAATGATTAAACGTTTGTGGCGCCCTCCATCGGTAATGCTGGAATGCAGTATGATGTTGGCCCACCCTTAGCCTTGATGACAGCTTTCACTCTCCCAGGCATACGTTCAATCTGGTGCTGGAAGGTTTCTTAGGGAGTGGAAGCCCAATGTTCATGGCGTGCTGTACTCAGGAGAGGCCACGATGTCGGTCGGCGAGACCTGGCACGAAGTCGGCGTTCCAAAACATCCCAAAAGATCCAAGTCAGGACTCTGTGCCGGCCAGGTCCTTACACGGATGTTATTGTCGTGTAACCACTCCGCCATAGGCCGTGCACTAAGAACAGGTACTCGACTATGTTGAAAGATGTAATCGCCATTGGACGGCCGGTGTGGCCGTGCGGTTCTAAGCGCTTCAGTCTGGAACCGCGTGCCCGCTACGGTCGCAGGTTCGAATCCTGCCTCGGGCATGGATGTGTATGATGTCCTTAGGTTAGTTAGGTTTAAGTAGTTATAAGTTCTAGGGGACTGATGACACACAGATGTTAAGTCCCACAGTGCTCAGGGCCATTTGAACCATTTTTTTAATCGCCATTGCTGAATTGCTCTTCAACAGAGGGAAGCAAGAAGGTACTTAAAACATCATTGTAGGCCTGTGCCCCGCAAAATAACAAGGGGTGCAAGCCCTTTCACGAAAAACACGACCACACCATTACACCACAGCCTTCGAATTTTACTGTTGTCACTATACACGCTGGCAGATGACGTTCACCGGGGATTCGTCATAACCACACACTCCCATCAGACTGCCACATTATGTACCGTGATTCGTCACTCCACACAACGTTTTTCCACTGTTCCATCGTCCAATGTTTAAGCTCGTTATACCAAGCGAGGCGTCGTTTAGCATTTACCGGAGTGAGGTGTGGCTTATGAGCAGCTGCTCGACCATGAAATCCAAGTTTTCTCACCTCCCGCCTAATTTTCATAGTACTTGCAGTGGATGCTGATGTCGTTTGGAATTCCTGTTTGATAGTTTAGATAGGTGTCTGCCTATTACACATTACGACCCTTTTCAACTGTCAGCGGTCTCTGGCAGTCAAGAGACGAGGTCGGCCTGAACGCTTTTGTGTTTGTTGCACGTGTCCCTTCATGTGTCGACTTCACTATCACATCGGAAACAGTGGACCTAGGGATGTTTATGAGTGCCGAAATTTCGCGCACAGACGTATGACACATGTGACACCAAACCACCTGACCACGTTCGAAGTCCGTGGGTTCTTAGGCGCGCCCTATTCCTCTCTCTCACTATGTCTTGTGACTAATGAGGTCGCTGATGTGAAGTACGTGGCAGTAGGTGGCAGCACAATGTACCTAATATAAAAAACGTATGTTTTGGAGGTGTCCGGATACTTTTGATCACGTGGTGCACAAACGGTGGCAGTAGTATCGCTGGTAGTTTGTGCTAGAGGCAGGGACACTCCATTCGGAAATCGTTAGAGAATTCCATACTCCCAGATCAGTGTCAAGGGTGTGCCGAAGGAACCAAATTTCAGGCGCTACCTCTCATCACGGATAACTCAAAGACCGAAGGCCTTCACTTAGATCGATAGCGGCGGCGTTTTCAGAAGACGACCTAAGTGATGCTTTGCTAAGAGCAAGACAGCACCTGCAGCGTCTCGCCTTGAGTCATGACCTTATCGGTTGGACCCTATACTACTGAAAAATCGTGGTCTCGTCCGATTCGTCCCTACTAAGAGGGTATGAGGTGATGGTAGGCTTCGAGTGTGGATCAGACCTCACGAAGACATGGACCCAAGTTGTCAATAAGGCACTGTACAAGCTGGTTGTGGCTCCATAACAGTGTAAGCCGTGTTTACATGGTCCTACTGAAACCATCATTGATCAGAGATGGTTGTTTTCGGCTGCTTGGAGACCATTTAAATCATGTTTGAACTTCATTTTTTCGAATGACAATACTCCTTATTAGTGTGCCAAAACTGTTCGCGACTGGTTTGATGAACATTCTGGACAATTTTAGCGAGTGATTTTTCCATCCCGATCGCCTGACATGAATCCAATAGAACATTATTGCGACATAATTGAGGGATCAGTTCATGCACAAAATACTGATCAGGCTACAGTTTCGCAGTTATGGACGGTTACAGAGGCTACATGGTACATTAGTTCTGCAGAAGACTTCCAACGACTTGTTGAGTACATGCTACGTCGATTTTCTGCACTATGCTAGTCCGCCCTGGTACCTGAGTGGTCAGCGTGACAGACTGTCAATCCTAAGCGCCCGGGTTCGATTCCCGGCTGGGCCGGAGATTTTTCCCGCTCAGGGACTGGGTGTTGTGTTGTCCTAATCATCATCATTTCATCCCCATCGACGCGCAGGTCGCCGAAGTGGCGTCAAATCGAAAGACCTGCACCAGGCGAACGGTCTACCCGACGGGAGGCCCTAGCCACACGACATTTCCATTTCCATTTTTGCACTATGCTAGGCAAAACAGATCCCACGCGATATTAGGAGGAATCCCATGGCTTTTACCTTGGTGCAAGTATTGCATTGTATCCTTTCCGTCCATTCTCTGTGTTGACGTCTGTCATCTGTGTATAAAGTTGTTTCCTGAGTATTGTCCAGAAGATGTTACTTATCTAAAATTCGTTCAAATATCGACGAGCATTACAAGGGAAAGATCAGTGCCTCTGTGGCGAGATGTAATTTCCTTCGTCTTAATAAGCAACCTGCACAGCTTTTCAAATGGTCGATTGCTCAGCTAAAAAGATGGCAAGACATTGCAGGTTCACGTTTTCTTGCGGACAGTGTTACAGTGATGTTGTTATTCTACAAAACGCAATCACCGAAAACGTGCATATACATGCATACGAAGTGTTATCTTGAGATTTCGAGACCTGTATTGAAAACACTTCCGTCCGTTGTAGAATCTCGAAGTACGGTGGATGGATAGAAATTACGCTAATTTTGGGGTGCCATCTGTTTCTCTTGTCCTTAATGCATGAGGCACTCAGATTAACATTAAAATGAATAAAAAGAAGGCTCAGAGTAACAGTAAAAGGAAAGGTAAAACCTTACAGACACGTTGTGCATTAGAAGTATTCATAAGGATGTGTTTTCCTTATCATGATAGAAAAGTTTCTTGTTCGTGTGAAGCATGGTGTTTCAAGTGCGGTAAGCAATGTCATATCCAGATAGTCAGTTTACAATGCTGTCAGTACGGTGGCAATTTCCCACGCAACTACAGCATAGCTCTCAGAATGTGAATGATGGCGACTTCTGAGCTAATATGGCCAGCACCAACAGAAACACACTTATACACTTCGCTGAATTCTTCTGCTGTAGCCCACGTACAGAAGTAAAAAGTTTTGTCCATTTAAGACTGCCTAAAACGATAGTTAACTTTCAATCACACATTTGAGCATCTGATTCCCTAATCAATAAAGATATCATTGAATGGTCCAAGAGCCTACTTGTATAATGTATGTGGCGAAGTACACAATATTCCAATACTGGCGTGCGTAGTTTTCCAGCAACTTTCCGTGACGTTAAGAAGTTCTAGAAGCAGTACAAACATTTTCAATGTAGAGTTGTTTGATTTGTTCAATCTGTGTATCGAAGATAATGTGTTACCAATCAGTATTTGTGCCTCGTCCTGACGTTTCTGACTTGTGCAATAACTACAGTGATCTTTTTTATCCAGGATTGGGAAGGGTTAAAGATTTTGAGGCACGCACATTACTTTTAGAACGCTCTTGTATTGAGATCTGTAGTCTGTCGTAATTCAGCCCTTACCTAAAAGATGACTTTTCCAAATTTACCTTTGTGTTCGCGCAACCCTTGTCGAGTGTGATAGATTTAGAAAATCATGTGTCTCTTCTCCCATCAAGAATACCGAAGTTCTTCAGAGCCAGATTGCACTCAGAGGAAATCTTCGGAAAGTGATAAAAGTATTCTCACTTACTTTCCACAAAGCCAAAGAGCTGCCCCCATTGTTACTATAGAAAAACCAAGCAGCGCAATACACATTTGCGGTGACTTCAGTGTGCGATTTGCAGGGCGGGGATGGGGAGGATTTCCATCCCTCTGCATCAGACCATCCCCTCCTCTGGTTTTAGTTCATGCTTCCCAACCTGGGAAGTTTATTTCCCAAGCACTGGAGTAAAATTTTACAAATAATTTAAATTTGTGGAGCCGAACACTGAAAGTTTTTAATACAGTCTTACTATTAATACTATTAAAATGTTTGCTTATTAACTTTGAAAAAGTGTTATGTAGTAGTTATGCATTTCAAAAAATTTAGAACAGTATCATCATTATCATGTTGTTATTGTTGCTTTCGTCTAAGGTGCGTCATCCTTTTACTTGCGAGCTTCTGAGGGAAGTAGTGTGGCAGTCACACCGCAGCAGTCGTACCGCAGAGTTGGGTGAGCTGGGGGCTGAAATTCCCACCCCGGGCCCTGACACAGGGTGGTGACCGGCCCGGTGCCTGTGCGAACATTTACTGTTAGGCGACTTTTTGGCAACGGTATGGCGCGGAGTAACGCGCCTTTGACGAAAGCACAAAGTAGTGCGAAGTGAGTAACGGTACTGGTCAGACCACGTGGGTGGAGCTTAACACAGGCTCCCAAGCATCGCGTACTCCAAATTAATTGGTGCCGTTCGTTCGTTGCCTCGCGTCCGCCAACACGGCGATCTTCACACGTCCCCGCTTCAGTAGCTTCATTAGTGAGTTGAGTGCGTCTGGGCCTGTAAGAACTACGGAATTTCAGGATGTCATTCAAACAAAGCAAAATTTTTGATTTCCTTAAGAGTACTGCAATACCTGATACGGGTACAAACTCTGACAGTCAGGATACTAACAGTGGTCCTAAAAGAGTTAAAATAGACAGTGAATGTAAAAAAAGAAAACGGTAATGATGGTGCTAATACAGGGGAAGAGACTGAATCACCGGTGACTGAAAACTGTGACACGTCTCAAGGTAGGAATGGGAGTAACTACTCTTGAGATTATAGTAGGAAATTGTGTTGCCTTACCACGTTTTCAAAACTGGCAAAAGACTAAGCCGTGGCTGTCCGTAAATGAAAAAACTTAGTAATATGCACAGTGTGTTCACAGGTTCGTGAACTTAAGGTGGAAAGCAGTGAACGTGTGCGTATCGATAACGCGTTTTTAGCTGGTAATTCTGCTAATAGCGCCTAAAAACTAAATGATAAAATCGGGGATCATGCAAAGTGCAAATCACACATGAAGTGCGTAGAAATCATGAGTAGAAAAGAAAAGAAAAGTTTAGAAAAGTGCCTGAGTGAAAGTGAAAAGTTGTGGGGAAAGCAGCATCAAGAAAAAGTAATCGTAACTGCTTCGTTGTTCAGATCTGTATATGTAATAGCTAAACACAAATTATCATTCAAATCGTATCCTGCAGTAATCGAACTACAAAAGCTTAATGGTTTATCAGTCGGTAATATGCTTCATTCTGACCATGCATGCCGAAATATCATTATGTTTGTAGGAAAAGAAATGAAAAAGAATCTTGCTCACTTACTTGTAGAATCGGGAACAAAGTTTAGTATAATGATGGACGAAAGTACAACGGTTTCCAATAAAACTTGTTTAATAATATATTTACGTTTGTCCTTTGAAGGAGTTGCTTACAATTATTTTTTTGACCTTGTTGAATTAGAAAGTGGGACTGGAGACTGCATTTTCAGCACACTGTTAGCAGCTCTTGAAAAGTATGGCATTAGAAATGATGTACTAAAAAACCACCTTGTAGGTATCGCAACAGATGGTGCCTCAACAATGCTTGCACCTTACAAAGGCGTAGCCGCTCTAGTGTGTAGTCATTTACATAAGGATTTAACTGTCGTTTATTGTATGAACCACAAAATGGAATTAGCTGTCCACGATGTTATGAATGATGTAGCAGATGTATACCATATAAAGGTTTTTTTAGATTCCTTATGTTCTGTGTTTTCTCGACGTCCCAAAAATAAGAGACTACTACAATGTGTTTCACAAGAATCATCCTCGCAGCTATTAAAACTAGGCCGCAATTTTCGCGTACGTTGGGTTCCTTCCTCATTTAATGCTGTTCGAGCTCTTCTTGAGAGTCACAGTTCTCTTGTCCATCTTTTTGAAAAACTGAGGCATGATGGCTCCTGATCAGCTCAGGAGAGCTCTAAATTTGAAGGTTTACTAAAACATCTCACAAAGTGGTTGCTTGTAATGGAATTAGTTATGCTTGATGAGGCCCAAGAAGTTCTGCAAGTATTATCATTCTTTATGCAGAACAGAAATTCTTCAGTCCTTAAAGCAAGACAGGAAACTGACGTGGCTATAAGAACTCTTGAAACACTGAAAACAAATGACTCGTCACGAATTAGGATGATAGTACAAGAGTTGGACGTAAAGCGCACATTCAAAGGGGTATTAATTAAAGAACCATCTTGTGATGAATATAACAGATTTCAGACATTTCGGAAGAAATTTTATCAGTCTTTGGTAGACAATATAAAAACCGCTTTGAGGACCTGGATTTCTTTTCGGGTGTAGCCGTGTTAAATTCAGACGCATGGCCTTCAGATGATTATGAACGTGTGTTTTATGGTGACATGTCAATATCTCACTTGTGTAATAAGGTGGATTTTAAATTACGTGAAAGCACATGTGCATCACTAGTTAAAGATTTTCCAATCTATAAAGAAAATCCTCAAAACATGTCCAATTGAGTGAAGGAACTTGTGAAAGCAGTCGAAGTTATATCTATATCTACGGCTGAATGTGAACGCGGATTTAGTGCCATGAATTTAACACTGACTGATCAGAGAAATCACTGACGAATTCCGACACTTTCAAATCTACTTATCATTTCAATAAATGGACCTCCACTGCATTGCTTCGATGCAGAAAAATTTTCACCAAGGTGGATCAAGCCTCAGCACCATAGCGCCCTTGACAAACCAACAGGCAAACCCTCTAATCTTCAGGAGCAGTCTCATTCATCTCGTCTCTTCAACTAAACTCCGTGAGTTAAAATGACAATTATATACTGTAGTATTAGCTGAACCGGCCACACTTTGCTGTGGCTTTGTCATAATACGGTGAGTTAACAAATTAACATTCACTTATAATTTCAGAGCGTTAAAATTAAGCACAAAACAACACAAACATTTTATTTTTACATTTTATTCATCTCATATTTTAGTATAGTCTGAATATCGTATATTACATGAATCATTTACAAAGTTGTTAATTAACTACATATGAAGACTTATTAATTTTATAAGTGAGATAAATAAACTCGTCATTTCCCGGATGTCTCTACCTTCCCCTTATGTCCATCTCCTTCTTTTCTCACTCCACATCTCCTGCCCTTCTCTCTGTCCATCTGATTTTCTCCTCTATCACCTCCTATCCTCTCCGTCACTCTCCGCTTCGCTAAGGTCAATTTCTCTCCCCCTTTAAGTCAATCTCCTCCTCCCCTCTCTTTCTGTCCCTGCGGCCCCGGTAGCTGAGTGGTCAGCGTGACGGCATGTCAATCCTAAGGTCCCGGGTTCGATTCCCGGCTGGGTCGGAGATTTTCTCCGCTCAGGGACTGGGTGTTGTGTTGTCCTAATCATCATCATTTCATCCCCATCGACGCGCAGGTCGCCGAAGTGGCGTCAAATCGAAAGACCTGCACCAGGCGAACGGTCTACCCGACGGGAGGCCTTAGCCACACGACATTTTATTTCATTTCATTTCTGTCCATGTGACATCCAACATTTACATATTGAAAGCGGTAATTTGCGTCTACAATTTCAATACGGACAATGCTGAATGTTTTTTTGTAGTTGATGTATTCACTTCCAGTATTCGGAGGACAAATAATTTGCACGTGTTTGCCATATATGGCTCCTACGCAGTGAGGGAAATTCCACTCCACTTCGAAATTTCTTGCTACCTTCTGCCATTCTTCAGTATCCTTTGGAATCTGAAAAGTAAAACATACTCATTACTTTCCCTATTTTTTCAGACTGAAGACACGGAGGACACAGTATCAAAAGATGACGGCGATGTAGCTCTTGAAGAAGATGAACCTCCCACATATGTCAAGCACATGTTTTCAAATGTTCTTTTTAAAGCGGCGTTGGGGGAGTATGAACAGGAAACTCCGAGCATCGAAACATTGGTTGCAAAACCTAGCTGTGAAATTGTATATGTGGACAATAATAATTATGACGAATTTGTTCAAACAGAAACAGAAGAGCTCGAATTAGCTCGATTTTAGAAATAAGTATTTGTAACAGTTCTTTGATATCCATTTTAATTTGCTTAAAATGTCAATAAAACATTACTAGAATGAAATCAGTATTAAATGTTGCGTGCTTACCTTTATGTAATTCTTCAACACCAATGAAGAAGCTTCACATACTTCTGGCACTATGAGGGAAATAGCAGAATATGATACTTTAAATAAGTACATTAGTGACTTGTATGAATCGACAGTGGCTAAAAATCGTAATGTGATGGCCCATTGAATTCTTGGTGAAATACTGTCTTGGCAGTTGTTATCTTTCTTTACAATAAGAGGTGCAGTTAACTGCAGTAAGTAATTAAAGTCTTCAGTGGACATTCTTATAAAATTACTAAATAACACAGCATCGTCTGCTTCTAGTTCCAAGGATATTATTTGGTGGACCTTCTTTTAATAGTCTTCTCTTCCACCATCGTTTTCTTTTCCTTTGGTTTTCATTTCCGTTGATAGCTGCATGTGCAAGTACCAAGTAGGCCGCCGCTGCGATCACTTTATCATCCATTATACTGCAAGACCGACACACGTGTGGCACAAATTCTGTTGCTTTGGTATAAATTAACCTGCCGCATGCAACATACGCCGTAAGATGTTGCCTTTTATAGCATGCTACAAGACAACGCACGCCACATTTCCGTAGCGAGCCACAATGTTGCAAGACGTCGCCCCAGTGTAAACGAGGCTTTAGAGCCAGGTTTGTATTGTATGGTGGATGTGATGTGTTGCGTACGAAACTAAAACCTGCAATCAGATCCAAACGTCGCGGAAAACTGTGAAGAGATGTCATCCTGCAGCAAGATAACGCTCGCCCACATTCTGCCAAACGGACAGCCGACGCAATAAAGGAGTTGAGATTCGAGGTGCTGGAACATCCACCATACAGTCCAGACCTGCCTCCAAGCGATTTTAACATGTTAGGACCCTTAACGGAAGCACTACAGGGAAGAAGATTTGAAAGTGATGAAGACGTCATTGTTGCGGTGCAAAATTGGTTACAGATGCAACCGAAAAACGTATTTTCTGATGAAATAAAAAAAAAAAACTAGTAAAACGTCGGGAAAATTGCATTCAAGTCCAGGGAGGTTACGTAGTAAAATAACGCATGTTTCAGTTTTCTATCGTCAGAATAAGTACAGCTTTTCACAAATGTCCCTTTACATTTTGAATTCCCCTCGTATATCTGTATGTAGATGATTTTGTAAATAAACTTTACCTATAACGTACTTTTAAAGATATAACAAGGGATGGTTTTCTGATAGTGCATATGCGTGAATAGTGAGTTTCGGCATTAACATCTATTTATAAATAACTGTTTAACCATGGGTAACACCACGGTCCAAGCTAATAACATATAAAATTATACTAACCCCCTAAGACATCCCCCCCCCCCCCCCCCACTGGTAAAAGCACAAATTCCACACTGGGTGACTTTAAGACCACTATTAATGTCCAGTCTGTCATAGACACTTATTCTTTTCAAGTAGTGAAGGACATAATGGCCCACCTCACAGTCGGAATAACTTGCGGATATTGACCTCCATTATACATAAATCCTGCTTCCGTTGGTCGAGGGTTCTTAGTGGTCAACACTCCTCTTCGACGGTTTCGCTATAATATACTTCCAATTGGCAGTATTTCTGCCTCAACTTGAGCAACTCACCTGGGTTGTGCCACACACGGTGGTCTATTTACACACCGTTTTCGGCACTGGCTAACCATCAGAATATATTGTTGACGATTCTCCAGGAGACCAACCTCAAATACAGTTACGGCAGCTACTGTATCTTTCTTCGCCAAGTGTAAGACTTGTATCACGTTTTGGTGCACAGGCGTCTGCTCAACCACACAGTATGCTGAAGCGGTGTGATAATTTCATGACTTGAAACAGGACTTTTTCCAGCATACGTGCTTCACTGTGTACGATCCTGCAAGGTGCCTAACGTTGCCAGCCGAACCATCAGATTACAACATGATGATGGTACTTTCACATGTGATTGAAGGGTGGGAGCTCCCAATTACATTTGTGTCTAAGTCTCTAAGCACAGTTAGACTGAGAATGACACCCTAGCAGTCATATTTGCCCTTAAAAAGTTTCAAGGCTATGTCTACAGCCGCCGTTTCACGCTGTTTACGGACAGTCCTTGTTCCTTTTTCATAATGTCGACAGATATTCCGAGCAAAACAGAACGTGATCTTTAGTAGTGGTATCTTTCTTCCAAGCTATAATTGTGACATTCAGCACTGTTCAACAATCCGACACGGTACTGCTGACCTCCTCTCGTATTTACCTCTGTGGCAGAACCGTGCTTCGACATGGATCCCGACGTCTGCTTCCACCTGGACGTCACCGCCGAGAGAGCTATGGTCCACCTACCGTTGGACGTCAACCACATCGTGCATCAAATCACCAGGGACCCAGCACTCAGTGTTACGCGGCCTGGTGCTGTGCGATTGGCCACCAGACTGCAATATACTGCAACAGTGAAATTCACGCCTCAACCACGCCAGGGTTATCAAAACAGGTGGCCGTCCAGCAGTGCATTTCATCTCTTTCACACGTCGGACACTGAGGCATAGTGCTCACCACTGCTCTGGTCTGCCAACAGGTTTTCCTATTGGGGCATGGATCAGGCAAAGACCCACGTAGTTGCTTTCTTCCCCTCCTGCCGTAGCAAGCAGTCCACCCCTCCACATCGTTATATTCCCTTGTCCAGGCACTTCTGCTCCGTCCCAGTCCCCTACCCCCTGGAACTGGCTGCACCTGGATTTCGTGATCGATTCCTGGGGTACTGGTTAATCGTCATAGATGCCGGCACTGGCTTCCCCTATGCGTCATGTATAAATAGCGCTGATACATACAGTAAATTGTTATTAATGGCTGAATGATTCTCTGGAATGTGATTCGCAAACAGAAACTGGCGGAAGGTATCCAACGCGGAACTCTGTGGTCTACTGTAAGTTTAGTGTGCCACAAAATTTTGATGGGTCGCCACCCAATTCAATTAAAATTGGGAAATCTTAGTGTGAGAACTGCTTGACAAGGTGGACCTTCTTAACAAAATGAAATGAAAGAAATAAGGAAACTTATATGAATAAATCATCAAGACTTCAGAAATATTTCACCGTGAGAAGGAAATGAATTAATTCTCAGAAGCTTCTATGAGCAGAATGTCAACGGGATCCATATATAAGCTCTTTTAACATTACTGGATTGACACTCAAAGTTTAGATAATAAAGTGAATTCTTACATAATACAGATAAAACATTATCTGTATTGAGAAATTGGTGTGGATATTTCTTGTACCCGATTTGGTAAAGAAATGGAGTGTATTCGGTGTCGCTGCTACCTACGAAACACAGCGTTATCTACCACTAACAACTACATTCCCATACACGACGATCTACAGAATTAGGTTCAAAATGGCTCTAGGCACAATGGGACTTAACATCAGAGGTCATCAGTCCCCTAGACTTAGAAGTACTTAAACCTAACTAACCTAAGGACATCACACACATCCATGCCCGAGGCAGGATTCGAGCCTGCGACCGTAGCAGCAGCTCGGTGCTGGACTGAAGTGCCTAGAACCGTTCGATCACAACGGCCGGCATACAGAATTAGGACAATTTACTACCAACAGATGTAACCACCATGATACCCACACATAAACAAAGAGGGCAACATTATTTTGATACATAATACCAATGCTGCAAAGGTTTGTTTGACTGTTCCTCTGTGGTGTGCACGTCTGCTGATTAATGGAAAGCAGATGACACATGTGTATTTAAACGTCTCCCAAAAAGTATGGCTACTCAGACACAAAAAATTCATACATGCCATACATGGAGTCATACTGAGATTACGTACCACACTTACATAAAGCAAATTATAGGAAAAAATAGAAATGAAAAGCACTTTACACTATAAATAAACAATTAAACATTGGCAAGAGCACTATTATACACGAACATCAAATTAATCTTCATTGACTATATTCTGTTCCGTATTTGCTGCGCTTCTCACTCAATAAACAGTTTAATATTTGAAATGTTGTGGAGACCTTTCGACTTCCAGTTCATTTCCATGAGGTATGCGTTTGACACGATATGGACCAGTGTACGAATTTATTATCAGACTGTTGAACAGTTTATGGTACCGGATCCAAACCTTCTGCCCAGAATGGAACCAAGTTTTTCTAATGTTTCCGTTGTGAGCTTTGATTCTTGTCTCAGCTGCACATTTAATGTTTCGATTTGCAAACTCCACAGTTTCAGTACGCTTCGGCCTCGGTTCAGCAGGCCAGCGAATCACCTCCTCTGGTTTACTTGCTTTACTTGGTGGAGCATTGTCGTCCCCTTCGTTCGGCAACTCATTCAGTATGCCCTGAGATTGATTTATGTGTGTGTCCCTCAACCGATGGTCACGACTGCAGTACATACGACGAAGTTTCTCAGTTTCCTACATCCAGCGTACGCTAGTATTAGAGGAAGCATGGTTTAGTGCGAAATACACTGGTTTTAGGTTTTCTCCTGGACAGCATACGCTCTCAGAACTTCGGCCTAAAGTGTGGTGCGTTATCAGAAACGATTTTCTTCACTGAACCAATGTCTGGGACTTATGACCACAGCAGTTGAGTCCCATAGTGCTCAGAGCCATTTGAACCAATGTCTCGCAGGAAATTATTGGAGAATGCAGCTGCAACTGCTTTCCCCGTGGCTTTGCGTAGTGGGGTCAGGCACTCAATTTCCGATGTGAACGCCATACTTAAAAACCTGCCCTAGAGAGTAGTAGAGGGCCGAAATATCCACTGCAGCTAGATCTCGGAGCTTACTCGGAATAATGGGACGCACTGGTGCGGCATACCACGCCGTGGGCGGTTTCGCTTGCTGACGGGCCTGCATAATCTAATGACTTTCCGAATACGCCGTAGCACGTCGTTAAAGTAGCAGGTTTCCCGCAGATGTATGAGATATTTACGTGCGCTAAAGTGCCCGTAGCTTAAATGCACGTACCAAACCACTTCATTCACGACTTCCTCCGGGATTACTAGCAGCCACCTGGAGTCGTCCGCGGCACAACGTTTAAATAAATACCGTTCTGAACTAAATAATGCATACGAATAGCCACAGTATGTTTGTTGTGCCATTTCTCCTTTATGTATTCCAATACATTATGCTTAGCCTGCTCCAGTCCGACATTACTCAAGGATGTGGACACGAAGTTTTCGAAAGCAAAATTCCTCAAGCATCACACACTGAAGTGGTTTTCTACGAGCTCGTCCTCTTCCGCATGGTCAAATCCTATCGGCAAGTGCGATAGCACGTCTGCGATTATGTTCTTTTCTCCAGGAATATACTCGATAGTAAAATCAAATCTTTGGAGAAACAAAATCCAGCGGGATAATCTTCTGTGCCCAAGTTTTGTTCTCTTTAAAATAGCAGAGCTCAGTGATCCGTGAACACTCTAGTCGTTCGACCAAACAAACAATACCGAAATTTCTTGAATGTCCAGACAATTCTAAGTGCCTCAAGTTCCGTGACAGAGTAGTTCTTTCCTGAGTGTGGGAACAATTTACTGACAAAGGAAACTGTCCTCCAAGAGGACAGGTGATTGTCACCATTTGTTTGGAAGAGCACTGCGCCTAAGCCAGGCAAAGAACTGTCTGTCATGAGACAAAGTTCCTTCATCACATCAGGATGTGACAGAAGGGGTACATTGGTTAGTGCATTCTTATCTTGTTAAATTCCTCATGTGCCTCCTAGCCCCTATCCCACAAGGTATATTTGCCCATCAATGTGCAAAGGGTGGCAAGTACACCCATCTTTACAAACTCCTTATAAAAGTTTCAGAGGCCAAAATATGCTCTCAACTCCTCCTTATTTGTCGTCGATGCGCACTCCACTATCGCTCCCATTTTCTCAGGGTTTGTTAGTATTCCATCCAGTAACTCCAGTATTTTCGAAAACCTCCAACAGTATACGAAACACTTCATAATGTTCTTTCCGCGACTTTTCGTCGATGAGAATATCACCAACATGAAGTGCCCATAAATCGTCTGGGAAAATGATGTTTAGCCCTCTAATAAATGTGGCTGAAGATACATTCAGCCCAAACGGAAGCCATCGCAACTAACAACAATTATCATAACAAATAAAGTCTGTGTACTGTCCGTAAGAAGGATCCAGAACGATCTGCCAGTAGCTGTCACGGAGATCGATAGATGACAAAAATTTTACACCACAGAAGTGCTGTACCAGTTCATTCAGTCTTTCCAGCCTGTCCATCTCTGGTGTGATAAAAGTATTTATCTCTCTGGAATCCAAAACAAGGCTCAAACAGAAACTGGGGGAAGTCAGCCAATGTTGAACTCTACAATCTACTGTATGTTTCGTGTACCACAAACTTTTTCTGGGTTGCCACCCAGTTTAATTCAAATTGTGAAAATTTAACATAAGAAGTGAACTAGTGGAGGAGGAGATTAGTGTTTAACGTCCCGTCGACAACGAGGTCATTAGAGACGGAGCGCAAGCTCGGGTTAGAGAAGGATGGGGAAGGAAATCGGCCGTGCCCTTTGAAAGGAACCATCCCGGCATTTGCCTGAAAGGATTTAGGGAAATCACGGAAAACCTAAATCAGGATGGCCGGAGACGGGATTGAACCGTCGTCCTCCCGAATGCGAGTCCAGTGTGCTAACCACTGCGCCACCTCGCTCGGTGAGAAGTGAACTAGTCACTGAACTGGTAAGCATAACTAAAGTATTTATGTTAGTAAAAAGAACCATGTGAATAAACGGAATGAGCAAACATTAATCAAGTAATTCAAAGCAAGCAGGAGCTTAAGCCTCAACAAAAAGAATAAGATAATCAAACAAAAGTCTATAAATATAAGGCCAGTCTTTTGCACTTCAGAAATGCCAGGTGAGATGTATTAAAAATAGTTTTCAAAAGGTGAGGGGTTTGTCTGAGAAACAGTCATCACAGTTTAATACAGTTTATTAGCATGGAACATCATATTAAAAATTCACAAAGTAATTTTAAACTACGATCTATTGCTTGCTGCGTAATTAATTAACTCATTTATATTACTATTGTATTGAGTGCTAAGGTACATTGTAGTGATAAATGAGAAGGAAATTCTGCATATGCATGGGAAAAACTCACACAAACGTACAGGGTTCTCACACCATATTACAAATAAAAAGGATTTTGCCCATCACAGTAAGTCAGAAACTCAGAGGTTCATCCCAATCGCTTTGATTGAATTATATTGAATAAGAATACTATGGAATATCTTCTGACAAAGACCTTTATCTGCATCACCTTGCACATGAAACTAAGCTATGGTGGCGTGAAACACCCGTATGTGCCATGATTACTTATGAGCAAAATAAGATTATTAACTGTAGAGACACAAATGGCAATTAAACATCACTCTGAGTTACTAAAAAAATTGTTCAAGACGGTACTGAAATTACACATGGTGAGATCACCACCACATGGTATGATAAAAGTTACAGAATCTAAAAATTGAAACGAAATTAAAAGTGAAAGAAATGAAACCTATAGAAAAGAGAATTCACACATACGTTTCAGTAAGAAGAGGTCAGGCAACTGAATACCTGTGAACGGAGTAACGGACTTCCTTCATCACGTGTTCTGCTTACACAAAGCGAAGATGGGCAAATCTTTCTACATACAGAAAAATAAACTCGTGACTATACCTTGAAAATTATGAGAATTCTACTACTAAACTTGAAAGTGAACTATCAGATGAAACGAATACGTCAGTTGGAACAGCTACACACCATCACACATTAACACACTCACCAACGCCAAGTCGCTCTTAAGAGTACCGTCTTCACTCACCAAAGGCCCAGTCTCGAGCGACGAGAGCACACTCCTCCTGCAGCGTACTTGCCTTAGGTAGCCGGCAGGGACCATAGGGGTCATTTCAACAACCACTGTCGAATGACTACCGAAAAGATACAAATCTCATTCTCTTGATTGAGGAAGCTACATTGACTACACTGTTGCTACCACAGCGAAATGCTGTACCTCTACCACATGGCCGCGCGGTCTAGCCGTGCGGTCTTGGGCGTCTTCTCACGGTTCGGGCAGCTACCCCGGTCGGAGGTTCGAGTCCGCCTTCGGGCTTGGGTGTGTGTGTTATCCTTAGCATCAGTTAGTTTAGGTTAGATTAAGTAGTGCGTAAGCCTAGGGACCGATGACCTCAGCAGTTTGGTCCCATAATCCTTACCACAAATTTTCCAAATTTCTACCACATGTAAGGCAAATTCAACATACACACTCACTCATCCATACAGATGATAAAGAAAGAAAGGGAATTTGAGAGCGCAAATTGTAGGTGGTGTACTTAGGATTACATGCTTACTGGAAAAATTGAATCTTAAATGTGTGTACCACTGAATGGGGACAAACACGAAGGGCCAAAGTAAATTACAAATAATTGAGCGTCACAGCACTAAGTACGAGTTAAATACTACGTAACGCATCTAACAACTGCACACTTCCACCTTGAATATGGCGGTCTAGCCGAACGCTTTGTGTCGACATCATGTCTGTCCGGTATGCTACCAGGGAAGAGATGGCTTTGTGCTGAAACAGCATGAGGCGTCCAACTGGAAAACGGGCACCCATTTCGGATTGGCCAACAACGGTCAAAGCCTAAGAGTCTCCTAGAGAGACCCCTGTCCGTTCCTGCTATAAAGACTTTTCTCTCTTCAGCAGACAGAGCTGATTAGTGCCGCATCATCTTTGAGTTGACAAATGACTTATGGGTAGGGCGCGTGTGCGCAGTTATAAGAGAATCTCGCTTTATATTGGACGTCTTCCAAATGGATTGAAAATATCTCTCGTGTTGGTATTCTCTGTTAACATGCCAATCAACAGGTAATGTACAGAAACAAAAAATAAAAAATACGAAAAGGAAAACAGAATTAATTCTACTCTTGAGTCAATAACTATGTCGTTAGATTACAACTGAGCTTATGTCCCAATGTTCTTCACATATTTTTATATATCAGCTATCTAATCGGATTGGCGATCCCCTATATCCCCACTAGACCATTCAGTACAGACAATATGTACGGAATGAACGTCACGTAGTTCGATTTACATCCTTAATGTTAAGGCGATAATATCTATCTCAACATAACAAATTTAAAAATAATCGATTTCTATTTAAGGCACTATCGCAGCCTTGGTTCTGACTCTGTGACGTAGTTAAAAGCATCTAACTCTGAATGACAGGTCTCATAACATTCAAAGAGTTACAGTCAGGGTACTATTAGGTCCGTTTGTCCAGAGGACATGCAACATGTCCCTTGATTCGTTTTCAGAGGGCACTGGGTATCATTCACGGAACACCTTGTTTCTTGTGCATAAAAGCTAGCAGAAGGTAATATGTTGCCAGCAGAGAAACAGTAACAGCAGGATAAGTCAGTCAGAAGGGCTGAGTGACTTAGAAGTAGACTAGTCATTTGATGTCAAGCGAGCAACAAATCCATCGGGAAAGTTTCAATAATTCCAAAGCTGCCCAAGTCGATTGTTGGTGTTGTGAACCAGAAGCCAAGACGCGAAGGAACAAGACCCAACAGATCTCACGTATTGACGATTCGGGACAGTCGAGCATTGCGGAAGGAGGCTGTAAAAAATCTCATGGAATCAACGGAAGGAATTACTTGTGAATTCCAAAGTGCTACGAGCAGTTCGTCTAGCACGACTGTCCATAGGGAGTTAGAAAGGTTGGGTGGCAACGGTCGGGCAGCTCCTCATTAGCCACGCATTTCTGCAGTCAGTGCTACGCGCGACACTTGAGGTGATGTAAGGAGCTGCGCCACTTTACTCTGGATGTCTATAAACGAATTATTTGTAGTCATGAAAAAAAAAGTCACACTCTACTCTTTAGCCATCCAATGGAAGCGTTTGGGTTTGGCGATTACTTGGAGAATGTTTCCTACCATCACATGTTGTTGCTAGTAGTGAAGTACTGAAGTAAGGGTGTGTTGGTGTTATGGTGTAGGGTTTCTTCGAGGTTAGTCTGCGGCCTCGATATGGTCCCGTTATTGCGCTTAAGAACACGTTAAATGATAAGATATACAAACACGTTTCACAGCATTCGTTCGTCGACTATGATTATATAAACATGACGATTCACTCTGTCATAAAGCAACTTCCATCATCTTAAGGTTTGTGGACAGTAATATTCGTGAACTGGACAGGCCTGCATAAAGTCCTGAGCTGTACTCAAAGGACAAATCTGGGATGAATTAGAACGCCAATTTCGCTCCAGATCCATGCCTCCAACATTCTATTTTCACTGGTTTCGGGTGTCGAGAAAGAATGGGCTGCCATTGTTACATAGACATTCAGCCGCCACACTGAAAGTGTTCCCAGCAGATTCGAACCCGTCATAAATGCGAAGGGTCGACACGCCTCGTATTACAGTCCATTAGTAACCGTCTGGATACTTTTCGTCAGATTGTGTATATAGTTTCAACACAGGCTGACATGTAATTATGTAACTGTGCGATTTCATCGCCTTCTTTAACGCTGGATTACTCTATATCATGTTCGCTAATTAACGTCTCGCACCTCCTTGGCTGTGATGCTCCTCACGTGCTCTTGCCGCCAGAGAGCAGCGGGAAGGAGACTGATACTACGTATGGGCGCACACACACACATTCGGACAGAGTCGCTCTTAAGCCGTTTCTCATCATCCACCTGCTGTTGGTTTCTCCCAGCTAGAATAAAGGAACGCTCTGCTTCTGAACTGTTGCGAGTCTTTAAAAACTTACGCCCTCGGTAACCATGTGGCTCATACAATGCACAAGCGAGGCTCAACATGACGCTTCTTTCCTCCCGAAAGGCTCATGGGCTTGCTTGCTTAAGACCTTTCGGGTGTCTGACTACTTATCATCCAGATTGTTCACATGTCTTGTCAGTTGTCACTAGCAAAATCCTCGGCAGAGTTTGCCAGGCTGCCTTATAAGGTATGGAAATATGTCCCAGATTCTATTTATTTATTATTTATTTGCTATTTTCTCATAGTCTGTTATCTATGTAAAAGAACATACCGAATGTTGCAAATGAATTAGCGGGAATTCGCACACAATATTTTAACTGATTCCAAATGTGTTAGTAACAACCAAGCATTATGCTATTCAAGGGGGGGGGGGGGAATTTAAATACAATAACTGCATTGAAACAAATAATAATAATAATAATAATAACTAAAAGGTCTGAATACTACCATTTGGGCATCTGGCGCAGAGAAATCTGTTTAATCAGTAATCCAGAAGACACACTACTGGTCTATTACACTATGCGACATTTGTAGGTCATATATTTTGTAATTTATAATTCTGGAATACACAACTACAACACTGTACTACACAGTATTGCACTACACTACACTTCACTAACGAGCCTGATGTTATAACCAAACTGGATCTCTCATTTCGCTAGTTGGTTAACCCCTGGCGCGCTGAGGTGCTACTCAGGATTCACAGCGACTGTGCTGCTGTGCCACCCAAGGTATAGAGATTGGGAGAGGGCGGCAGGGTATCAGGAAATCCTTTTTAGTCGTCCCCGAGGCTCGTCTCCTCAGTACTTCCAAAAGGTAGTTGTAGTTGGGTGTTCTGCTGTGCCGCTTCTCGTTATCATGACATGACTGTTCTCAATTGACTCTCAGCCATGTAGGCTTGCAGTTCATAGGCTGATATCTTGTCTGCGAGCGAGTTCAGCTTATGCCACAGTTCCTCATTCCTTATTATGTTATAAACTGTTACATTTCCTGTCCAGGTCTGTGACATCTCGTCTAACGGCACACTCCCAGAGGGTAGCGACTGCTCCAGATTTAAAAGTATTTGTGGTACAGTGTCGTATTTTCAGTAATTAGCTGAGATACGGACCATGTCCCAACATGTAGTGTATTGTTCCCTTCGGCGGAAGAAAATATATCTTTCTTTCCTTTATGTTAAGAAGGAACTGGTTTGTTCTTCTTCCTGTTCCTGCCCCGTCCCAAATGTTTCGCCATTCTCTATCAAGGCAGGCTTCTGTTTCCTTATTCGATACTAATCTTGTCTACAGTATCTCCTTTACCTTATCACATTCGCACTTTTTGAGACATTAGTGTGTACCCCTCTTTCTTACTGCTAGGAAGAGGTAGCAAGCGTAGTGTCAGCAGCAACTCCTCAGTCTGTGCTGTTCTATACGCGCCTGTGAGGCGCACCAGTACTCACCGTAGAACCTGTGCTGTCCATACATTTCAGTCCAAACTCTCGTCCTGTAGCCCACTATAGCGAGTAAGGTTGCGTTGTGGCTCATTCTTATAACGCTTAGTGTAGCTGAAAATTTCTGTAGCCGATTGTTGCTATTTTATTTAGGATTTCAATGCCCCTCTGGCAGACGATTTCTTAATGTCATGGAAGTTTTACTTTTCGTCGCTGTTAATCCCAAGATACCTATATGCTTCTTTTCTTTTCACAGACTGGTCATTTATTCTGATTGTGGAATTTATCGTTCTAGATAATTCTCTTTTTAGTAACATAAATTCTGTTTTGTGTGCTGCTCTCGTTAATTTATTTTCTCGTCATCACTTGATTAGTCTTTCATTAAATAGCTTATTATTCTAATCTAATTTAGCCCCTGTGTTAGTAGATACTGTAATTAGCCGATCGTCTGCGTAGGCGATGCAGCCTCTAGTCATTATGATACTCTGAAGATGGTTCAGTAATGGTGCTAAGTCAACGTCCTAGAGGTCTGTACCACAATCAGAGCCTTGTGGGCAGCCTTTGGTAAATGCTTTCACAATTTTCATTCCATGACATTGTAATTGGACCCGACTGTCTAATAATCTCGTAGACTGTTGTAGAGACATGTTGGACATTCCATCTGTTTTAGACTTTTGAACAGGGCAGGGCACAACAAATTATCTAACGTCCCAGAAATATCAATCATTACTCAGCAAAATACATGTTGCCTGAGGTGTTCACAATATTCATTGCGTGATTTATCGTACCCTTGGTGGATTTCGCTCTCCTGAAACCGTACTGCAAGGGGCTCGTGCCTAATAACTGTCTGTAGGTCCCTGAGTGGGTGTCACAGAAGCCTTTCCTGTACTTTAGTTAGAACATTTACTAAGTAAATCGGCCTGTAAGAGTTTGGTTCTCCTATATCTTCGTCTTCCCCTCGTTTCTTTAGTTTAGTGATGTTCGAGATTTTACAGATCCGATTCTGCAAAATACATTCATTTATTGACACTGTTACTTATGGCACAATATGATCCACTACCTGACGCAACAGTTCTGCCAGTATTCTATCAGGTCCTGGTCCTTTCTTCTTCTTTAACTTCATTATCACTTGTCTCACTTGATCTTGGGCAGATGAAGTCACAACACTGTTATTCACTTGATGCGCTAGTAATTCAGAGCGAAGATGCTGATGGAACTCTGTGTCTTCCATCGTTGTATCGTCCGGTAACAAGGTTTTGAGTAGATATTGCACTGACGTTTCCCTGTCTGTCGTCATCGTGCCGTCGGATCTTCTCAGGGTTGATAATACAGTGATGCAAACTTATTTGTTGCAAGTTTGCATGGAAAACCCCAAACATCTATTACCATTTGGTCCTTAATGTACGCCTCCCATTTTTTTACTCTTGTTTGCTTTAGTAATTCTTTATGTTATTGTTTGACTATTCGACAGAAAATCAGCCTTCTTTGTCGTTCTGTTTCCCCTAACGATATTTGGTAGAACTCCTCGCCGTCCTTGCTGTACGTTTTATGACTGTAGAGCGGAACTCCAGGGAATTTTAAACCCTTTTGACTTCCTAACAAATGTTGGGATCGCCTCGTCTTGCGCCATCTGCGGCGCTAGCACCGATTCGTTTGCTTTGGCTTCAACATCAAATCCGCTTCCTTGTAGTGGTTGTATCTTTAACTCTGCCTTTAAATGTTCCCAGTTCTCACTGTCTAAATTCTGTAGTTGCTCGGGCTAGATATTAGTGTCTAAGTCATTATCTATGTTTGTAATAGCGAAGTAAATAATATTGTGGTCATTTGTTGCAAGTCCATCACAGACCTTCCAGTTGGAAACGTGGTTACTGACTTTAGAGTTTGCAAGGGTTATATCTACATTTGCTGCCGCACCTGTCGATTTTGGAAAGTATGTTGGTTGAGTGGCGTATTCAAGACATGAAATTCAAGTTCCTGTATAGTGTCCTGAAGGCAGTCCTCTATCTTCCATTACTCTGGTATGTCATAACGTTGATTTCGTGTTTGCATCCATTAGGAAAATGTGCCTGTTTTGTCGACCAAGTATTGCTAGTATTTTTAAGTTTTCTGTGTACGTATGGTTGTATGTCCCGACTGTATTGAAAACATTAATTAGTTGTATAAAATTTTCCTAAGGCAACCATTTCTTCTACTCTCAGTGTGTTCGTCACAAAGTTGATGTACTATATCTTGTGACGGTTATGTCTATCTGGCCCCACAATCGCTGCTAGTGGATGTTGACCTCATTTTATGACCTGTGTTGTAATTGACATGTGGGGTAATGCCCCATTTCTAGAATGTGGTTCACGTATGTATGAGCAGTTAGTTCTATAATTGCCCTAAATTGTTCCTCATCGCAAGAGCGACTCCGAGAGCAACTGCTGTCTACATCTATACATACACTCAGCAAGCCGCTATAAGCTGCATCGCGGAGCGTCTCTTATTACACTGTTAATCATTCCCTCTCGTGTTCTGGTCGCAGATGACGTGCTTGCAAAATATCTAAGTTTCCATAAAAGCTGTGCTCTTGTCTTACTTTTCCGGTCCATTCCCGGGACGTATGTTGTGGCAGTAGTCTATCGCAAATTCCGGTTTTGTAAGCTTTCCAAAGATTGTTCTACGAAAGAACACCTTCTTCTGTCCAGGCTTTCCTACTTAAGTTCATGTGTCATTTCTGTAGCACTCGCGTATTGATCTAATCTACTGGCAAACAAATCTATCAGCACGACTCTGCACTGCTTCGATGTCTTCCTTTAGTACGACATGGTGGGAAAGCCAAACACACCCAAGCAGTACACAGGAAAGGGGTCGTACAAGTATTTGGTTCTCATAGTCCTTTATACGTGAGCTAAATTTTCATAGAATTCTGCGAATAAAATGAAGTCGATCATTCGCCCCCTACAACCGAACTTACAATACGTTGCAAATATCATCCGAGATCAAAATGGTATTCTATGTAGTGGTGAGTGCATTACGTGGGAACTAAGTGAATTCGTACTTGGGTAAATTGTTGATGGGCGCATTGTGGATGCTTCCGTAATCAAGGTATCCGAAGTGTTTGATGCTTGAAGAGTCACCGTTTCGAAGATTTATACCGCACGCAAGGAAACAGGAAGAAAGTGATAATGTGGATGAAAATGTCTGTTGAGTGATGGTGAGAGATTGGATAGATCAGATTAGATTAGATTAGTTTTTCGTTCCATAGATCCGTGTTGAGAAGATCCTCGTGGATGTGGAACATGTCACCTTTTTTTTTTTCAGCTGAAATAACAATACTAACAGTATGAATATATACATTACGTCATTTGTTTCAATTAAAAATTTGTCATTGGAGTAGAAGGAGTTGGCCACTTGTAAGTCTTTCAGGCTCCTTTTAAACTGATCTTTATTTGTAACTAAATTTTTTTATGTTTGCTGGCAAATTATTAAAGATGAGTGTTCCTGAGTAGTGGACCCCTTTTTGAACTAAAGTAAGTGCTTTTAAGTCCTTGTGCAGATCATTTTTGTTCCTGGTATAGTATGTATGAACTGAGCTGTTTTTTGGAAAAAAGAGATATATTATTTAGGACAAATTTCATTAAGGAGTAAATATACTGAGAGGTAGTAGTTAGTATACCCAGTCATTTGAAGAGGTTTCTACAGGACGTCCGTGAATTTACTCCACAAATAATACGTATTACACGCTTTTGGACTCTGAAAACTTTTGTTTGACTTGAAGAGTTACCCCAAAATATTATACCATATGACATTATGGAATGAAAATAGGCAAAGTATGCAAGCTTTTTCATTTTTATGTTGCCTATGTCTGCTAACACTCGAATTGGAAATACAGATATGTTAAGGCGTTTCTGCAGTTCTGTGGTGTGCTCCTCCCAACTGAATTTATTATCAAGTTGTAATCCCAGGAATTTAAGATGGTCAACCTCTTCTATCTGCTCTTCTTCATACTTCATGCATATGCTGGGTGGAAACCTCTTACAGGTTCTAAATTGCATATAGTGAGTCTTTTCGAAGTTTAATGTCAGTGAGTTGGCTTTAAACCATTTATTAATATCCATGAAACTATCATTAGCAGATCTTTCTAGAACTACACTCAACAAACTATTTATTGCAATACTTGTGTCATCTGCAAACAAAACGAACTCTGCTTCTGACAGTGTAACTGATGAGAGATCATTAATGTACACAGGAAAAAGCAATGGCCCTAAGATGGATCATTGTGGGACACCACATATAATTTCTTCCCATTTTGATGATGATTGATGACTTAATTCACTAGTCCCTTGCACTGACACCCTTTGTTTCCTGTTAGCGAGGTATGACTTCAACCATTTTCCAGCACTACCTGTGACACTATAGAATTCTAATTTATTTAAAAGGATGTTGTGGTTTACACAATCGAAAGCCTTTGACAAATCACAGAAAATACCTGCTGCTTGTAACTTGTTATTTAATGAATTAAGTACATTTTCACTGTAGGTGTAAATAGCCTTTTCGATATCAGAACCCTTCAGAAATCCAAACTGTGTTCTTGATAATATGTTATTTGTGGTCAGATGGTTGAGAAGCTGCCTGTACATTACTTTTTCTAAAAATTTTGAGAATTCTAGCAAAAGGGAAATCTGTCTGTAGTTTGATGGTATCACTTTATCCCCTTTCTTGAATTGGGTCTTAACATCGGCATATTTTAGCCAGTCAGGAAATGTCCCAGTTATAATTGACTGGTTACACAAGTAACTTAGAATTGTACTAAACTCACAAGAACATGCCTTAATTAACTTTGTTGATATTTCATCGTAACCACTAAAATGCTTTGTTTTTAAAGATTTTGTTATGAAAGTTATTTCTTTTGGTGAAGTGAGTGACATATTCATGTACCTGAAGCTATTTGGAAAGGCTAGTTTCAGATATTCAAGGGCATTATTTACTGAGCCTGACAATCCCATTCTATCAGTAACGGGTATAAAGTACTTGTTAAATAGATTTGCCACACAATGCCCATCGGTTACTTACGTGTCATCTACCCTTAGTGGTATTTGCTCCTGTTCCTTTCTGGTTCTACCAGTCTCCTCTTTCACTATATGCCATATTGTTTCTATTTTGTTCCCTGACATTGCTATCTTCTTCTCGTAGTGTATTTGTTTAGATGTCTGAATTACTTTTCTTAAATATTTTACAGTATTCCTTGTATTTAGCTAAATCATTAGCATTGGAGCTATTCTTGGTCGACAGATACATTTTTGTTTGTGTCTTACAGGAAATCTTTATTCCTTATGTGATACATGGTTTTACTTCTGTTTAATTTGAGTAACTTTTAGAGGAAAACAGTTTTAAAACATGGTACTGACATTGTTCATGAATATGCTATATTTTTCATTCATGTCATGAGCACTATAAACATCTTTCCAGTTCATATCTTTGAGCAGTTTTCTAAAACACTCAATTTGTGGTTGATTGACTACTCTCCTGTACTCAGATTTAGCAGTCTTGATAATCTGCTTAGAATTTACATCTAAAACAAGGAGCTGCATGTCATGATCTTATAGTCCATTTATTACAGGTTTTATGATATGATTTTGTTCCTTTGGTTTGTCTATAAAAATGTTATCAATGGCTCTCCCTGTGGATTTAGTGATCCTAGTTGGAAAGTTTACAGTGTGAGTTAGATTGAAAGACAACATTACTAACTGCAGTAAATGCTTACTGGAAGAATGCATTAGAAAATCTGTATTAAAGTCACCAGCAAAGTCACCAGAGATTGTCTCTGAAGAGGAGGAAGACCAAAAACAAGGTTACGACAGCTGCAAAAGTCACCACAGAACTGAGTGAGGGACTCACTGAGCCCGTCAGAACCAAAACAACACGAAGGGAGGTCCATAAGCGGAGAATTGCATGGTGAGCTGGAATTACAAAACCACTCATTAGTGATTCAAATCCCTGTAATAGGGAAACGTGATACCAATGTCATAGGACAGAAAGAAAGCAAATTTTAAGAGAGGTTAGAACTGAGACAAACCTTCAGTTTGAGAAAGAAATCAAAAAACATAATTCCAGCTTATTACATCAGCATAAACAGCCATTGGTTAAGAATTTTCAAGTCAGCAGATATTTTAATTCTACCCAATTTTAACATATTTTAACAGTGAAATGTCAGCTATCTTTATTACATCAAAATATTCGAGGACTGAGAAATAAAATTAATCAATTACCTATTTGCATAGATGAATTAGAGTCTTCAAACCCAGCTGACATAATCTGCCTCTCTGAACATCATGTGACTACTGGTATAGAACTTTTAAGTGTTACAGGGTTTAAGTTAGCATCTCACTTTTGTAGATCAGAAATGGAGAAAGGAGGAGTTGCTACATTCATCAGGAACTGTCATAAATTTAAGAACACAGACATTCATAAATTTTGCCTAGAACAGCATATGGAAGCATGTGCAACAGAATTAGAACTTCACAAAAATCCTTCATAATATTAAGTGTATATCGAGCACCTGCAGGTAACTTTAATTTGTTTGTAAACCACCTTGAAGCTGTACTTGCCCATTTAACAACCAAAAACAAAGAAATAGTGGCTGCTGGTGATTTTAATGTAGATTTCCTTAAAGACTCTCCCAATAAGAACTTATTTGAGTTAGTAACACTGTCATTCAACTTAATTCCCACTGTAAAGTTCCCCACTAGGATAGCCACTTGCTCACAAACAGCCATTGATAATATCTTTATAGAATAGTCCAATGAACAAAATTATATTACAAAACCAATAGTCAATGGCCTCTCAGACCATGACATGCAGTTCCTTCTGTTAAATGTTAATACTGAACAGGAAATAAAATCTATTAAATCTGAGCTCAAGAGGGTAATCAGTAAGCTAAAAATTGATTATTTTAGGACTCTCCTCAGAGACATTCACTGGACTGATGTTTACAGTGCTCATGGCATGAATGAAAAATATAACACTTTTGCTAATAAAGTGCTTACCTTATTCGACCACTGCTTTCCCCCAAAACTTACCAATGTTAGAGCAAAGTCTACAAAGAAGCCATGGATTACTCGAGGAATAGGGGTATCTTGTAAAACAAAAAGAAAACCATATCAGTCAATCCGAAACATTTGCAATATTGATGCTATAGCACATCATAAGAAATACTGCAAAATATTAAAGACTGTAATACGGATGTCAAGGCAAATATATTACAAGGAAAAGATAGTCATATCAGATAACAAAATAAAGACAATATGGGATATAGTGAAGGAGGAGCCGGCCGAAGTGGCCGTGCGGTTAAAGGCGCTGCAGTCTGGAACCGCAAGACCGCTACGGTCGCAGGTTCGAATCCTGCCTCGGGCATGGATGTTTGTGATGTTCTTAGGTTAGTTAGGTTTAACTAGTTCTAAGTTCTAGGGGACTAATAACCTCAGCAGTTGAGTCCCATAGTGCTCAGAGCCATTTTGAAGGAGGAGACCGGTAGAACCAGACACGAAGAGGAACAAATAGCATTAAGAGTAAATGATACATTGGTGACAGATGTGTATAGTGTTGCAGAACTTTTTAACAAACATTTTATAACTGTTACTGAAAAGATGGGGTTGTCAGGTTCGGTAGATGCTGCTATGGAATACCTCAGACCAGACATTTCAAGTAACTTGCATAATATGAATTTGATCCTCACTACCCCAACAGAAATAATGTCCATCATAAAATCTTTAAAATCAAAAACATCTAGTGGGTATGATGAAATATCAACAAAGTTAATTAAAGAATGTGATTCTGAGCTAAGTAACATATTAAGCTATCTGTGTAACCAGTCGTTTATCAGTGGAATATTTCCTGAATGGCTGAAATATGCTGAAGTTAAGCCACTGTTTAAGAAGGGAGATAAAGAAATAGCATCAAATTTCCGTCCAATCTCACTGTTGCCAGCATTCTCAAAAATTTTCGAAAAAGTAATGTACAGTCGGCTTTATAACCATCTTATCTCAAATAACATACTGTCAAAGTCACAGTTTGGATTTCTAAAAGATTCTGATATTGAGAAGGCTATCTACACTTACAGTGAAAATGTGCTTAATTCATTAGACAAAAAATTGCAGGTAACTGGTATATTTTGTGATCTGTCAAAGGCATTTGACTGTGTAAATCACAATATCCTTTTAAGTAAATTAGAATATTATAGTGTAACAGGAAATGCTGCTAAATGGTTCAGATCTTATATCTCTGGCAGGAAACAAATGGTGTTCTTAGGAAAGAGACATGTATCAAGCTATCAGGCATCATCCAACTGGGAACTAATTACATGTGGGGTCACACAAGGTTCCATTTTAGGGCCCTTACTTTTTCTTGTGTATATCAATGACCTTTCATCAGTAACATTACCAGATGCCAAGCTCGTTTTGTTTGCCGATGATACAAACATTGCAATAAATAGCAAATCAAGTGTAGTCTTAGAAAGATCAGCCAATAAAATATTTGTGGACATTAATCACTGGTTCCTAGCCAATTCTTTGTCACTAAACTTTGAAAAAACACACTACATGCAGTTCAGAACTTGTAAGGGTTGTCATACGAGTATATGTCTAACATACGATGACAAGAAGATAGGAGAAGTGGACAGTGTTAAATTCTTGGGATTACAGCTTGATAATAAATTCAACTGGGAGGAGCACACCACAGAACTGCTGAAGCGTCTTAACAAATCTCTGTTTGCAATGCGAATTTTGTCAGACATAGGAAATATAAAAATGAAAAAGCTGGCATACTATGCTTACTTTCATTCAATAATGTCATATGGGATTATCTTTTGGGGTAATTCATCAAGCCAAGCTAAAGTTTTCCGGGAACAAAAACGTGCAGTAAGAGTTATATGTGGTGTGAACTCAAGAACATCCTGCAGAAGCCTGTTTAGGGAACTAGGGATACTAACTACTGCTTCCCAATATATTAATTCCTTAATAAAATTTGTCATTAAAATATACCCCTTTTTCAAACCAACAGCTCAATTCATGGAATCAATACTAGAAATAAGAATAATCTTCACAAGGATTTAAAGTCACTTAGTCTTGTACAAAAAGGTGTGCATTATTCAGGAACACAGATTTTCAATAACTTGCCAGCAGCCATAAAAAGCTTAACAACCAATGAAATTCAGTTTAAGAGAAGCCTAAAGGATTTATTGGTGGCCAACTCCTTCTACTCCATTGATGAATTCCTCAGTAAAACCAACTAGTTTGTATATAAATACAATATAACTTCTGCACAATTTCAGTGCAGTAATGAGTTCTTTGAAAATTTGTGTGTGTGTGTGTGTGTGTGTGTGTGTGTGTGTGTGTAAAAGTACAATCTAACTTCTGCACCATTTCAGTGCAGTAATGTGTTCATTGTAAATAAGTATTCTGGTAGTTGTATAATATGTTTATTACCTTATAAATAAATAAAAACTTTTTTATTTTAAATTCAGTGCATTAATATTTATAAAATGACTCTTTCATATAGTGTTCATTAAAAAATGACGGTCATTCCACTTGGGACCTGTGGAATGGTACATTAGCTTATTTGTTTTAGGTGTAAATATTTGTCATGTATTGTTGTTTTTCTGACGTGTTCCACATCCTGGAGGACCTCCTCACTACGGATCAAATGGAATGAAACTAAATCTAATCTAATCTAATCATAAAACCTGAGCTATGGAGCAATGGCAGAATGTCATATGGTTGGATGCTGCTTGTTTTATACTGTTTCCAACTTTTGGCCGAGCTTGTGTCCCAGGAGAGGAGCATGGAGGCGGTTCAGTTATGATATGGACAGACATATCTTGGTACTCCATGAATCCCTAGTTAACCTGCCAGTTCGCATTGTGTGACCTACGGTACAACACGGCAGGGTCCTCATTCACACAGCTCTTACCGTCCATGACTAGTTTTGTGAGCACAAGGATGAGTTTTCACATCTTCCCTGGATGCCAAGTGACCAGCAACCACATCACAATGTTACAGAACCTTTGTGGTCTTTTTTGGAGAGAGGGGAGTATCATCTCCATCCACCTCCGTCATCGTTACCTGAACTTGCGACTATTTTGCAGGAACAGTGGTAAAAGATCCCCTTGAAATCAGAGACGAATGGAACCAGTTTTGAACAGCAACGGGTTTCCTACACCAGATTAGGCATGGTAACGTTTTGTGATTTTGTCCACCCCACATAGATTGTTCCATGTTTAGTAAAAGCTGCCACATAACATACTGAAATTTTGTTATGCCACATTGTATCCACCTAAATCACTGAAAGACGACACATCCCCGCACACACCAGCGTCTGGGTTGTAGCATTGTCGTTCACCCTCTCAGACTTTCAGTTAATTTATTGTCTTCTAAGTCTGGTGGTCAGGATCCTTCGAATGCTGTTTGCTTAAAATTTGTGGTTCTTCCATTGTAGACTAGCAACTTCTGTTTACACACTGGTCACGAAGTCTGCCATCTCTTTTGTGCCTTAGCAGCTGACTCTCAAGACTGCTTCTCCTCTAATAGACAGACTATTCGTTAAAAGTGTTAGTCACCCCACGGAATCGTGAGATTGTCTGTGTGTGGCTAGCAGTATCCGAAGCTAAGCTGGTAATTCCATTGGTTGAACTGTGCTTGTTTATTATTGCTGGACTTCCTTACTGCTCACCGATGGTGGATTTTAGGGAAGACACTGCTGATGGTGGGTTGTAGCATCCGTGACGCAGGGGCATCACTACTCAATAAGAAAGCTTCATTTTGCGTTAAGAGGTGCTCACCATAAGCAACAAAGAATTTTTTTACATTGAAAGGAGTTGTAATAATTTTCTGGAACCTTATATTTTATTGTACTATGGTCTTCCTCTTTAATCTTCAGCTAGAAATAATCCATCTTGCTAGGTATGGTTTGGAATGCGATGTCCCTATTTGAAAGATCATTTTGTCAGCTAGAAATGACAGCTACTTATGAGATGCAAGGTAACCAAAATAGTGTTCTAGAAGACAATAACTGTTCTAGTTGCTGCCATGGAAACTCAATGAACAGTGTTGTATGAACTCTGTTTATATATGAAGTTGCTTCGGTAAGAGAAAAGAGTCGTGGAAACGTACTTTCTTTCCATAACTTGTGCTTAAAATGTACACGGATAGTCCTAACCTACGGGTGCTCGGCATACCAACGGCAACGCTGTTTTCTCGGCAGCTGCAGCGAACAGGAAAAGGGCCCCGGTGCGGTTTGTGCTGCGGTTGCGAGTCTCTTGATTGCCCTACAGACAACCCCAGGCAGGCAAGCGTATTAGGCGTTGCTGCCGGAAAGAAGCCACGACGAGTAGTCTTGCTAATGAAGACAATCGGATTCTGGGTGCATCTCGCGGATTATAGCCGCTCGCAGCCCTCTCCTAACGTCTTCGTTAACGTGGGAAAACACTGCGCAGCGCCGGCCGCAGATTCCATCCTTCCTGGGAACTGTGCGCCCGCACAAGGAGCCAGGAGCAGCTTCCTGCCCATTAGACGCTCTCGCCTTAACGCGAGCTGAGGCTGAATAAATGATGGTAGCGTGTACTGATCTTTGTGGACACTTATTAGCTTATTTGTTTTAGGTGTAAATATTTGTCATGTATTGTTGTATTTCTGACGTGTTCCACATCCTGGAGGACCTGCTCACTACGGATCAACACAATGCAGCTGAATAACATTTTCTTGATTCTGGACACACGATAAACGCATAAAACATTTTTAAACCTTCACTCCAGTTTAAAATACCTGGCGCTCAGTATTACCTCATCACCGATTGGTTCCAAATTTACGGTGTATGCAGGACTTGGGAAGAAATTTAAAGTGACAGAAGTGGAAGTTCTAGACAGCCAAGGGTTTAACAAAAAATAGCGTTTCTGGCATGGTTCGGGGAAGATATGAGCCATTTATGTTAGCCAACTTCTCAGGTAGCAGTTGGCGCACCGGAAACTGTACAGTTGTCTGATGGTCATGGGGTGGAGTCACTAAGCGGGAACATTCGCCATTCCTTTATTTTCGGTTTTGCGTTCTTTACATTGCAAACGAGCTGATATAATTCTCAATATATTGTAATTATTAGTGTGTTCATAGAAGCATTTAAAGGAAATGCTAAAGAATATTTGACAAGGGCATATAAATTTCCAGAAAGGGATTGCAGTGCGTACACGATAACTTTGCATATAAAATTAGATATTTCTACTATTTTACAGTGCATCGTTTATACTTACTGGGGTGATAGTCAACTTAAGAACAGGTAAGTAGTAATTTTCTCGACATCTGCACTGGGATGTCCTGTACATTTCAGTTACAGTCTCTTCTTGAAAAGTTATTTGCAGATTCCTTGTGCAAGCTGTAAGTACAGTCATTCCCTGGAAAGTTATTTGAAATCCCAAATTTCCTTGGTTTTTCCTTGTCATGCCTTATATGGAAATATTTAAAAGAAGCAATACACTGAGTACTATTTACGTTTATTTGGATCGTAAGTAACGTTAAAACTGAAATAAAAATGTTTACACAGACGTACTCGACTCCTAACCTCTGGATTACTGTCCTCTGCTCCTTCCGTTACGCTAAATGCTGCTTGGAAACTGTACTAACACAAGTGACCCGCCATCAAAAATGCTATTTTTCGAAACATTTGGCTATCTGGAGCTCTTCAGTCACTTTCATTTCTGGCCAAGCCCTGCATATGCCGTAAATTTGGACGAATTTGGTGATGAGGAGTAGGTGCAGTCCCCTTGCAAGTACGTTTGAAAGTCTGTAGCAGGTTTCCGCAAACAAGCCTTACTCTAAATACTTTTGACAACTTTTAAGGAGAAATAGATGATACCCTCGGCACGAATGGGCTTGATGATAAACAGTGTCAAAACAGAGATGATGAAGGAAAGTTGGAAAGAAAATGATGAGAAGTAGAAATGAAAATTAAAGTGGGCAAACAGTAGCAGAAGGGGTGAGAAATATTTCCCCTACTGAGGAAGATTACATAGGGTGGTAGATAAGAAAAAGTGGACTAGCACAGGCTACGAAATCTTTGATCAATGACGGAGATTTACTGGTATCAGTTGTTGATATTGTGCGGTGAAACTGAATTTCGCGACACGCCGGCCCGATCAGTCGTGTCTGTGCGGCTAACGGGCTTGTTTTCTGCCAGTCAGAGAATTCCTGTGGAAGCGCGAGAGCTGTAAGCGCCACTACGCACGGAGCGAGTCATCGAAAGGAAGTCTGTGGTACGGAGAGGAATGAACCACGTGAACTGGCGGTCAGCGCCGGGGCTCCCGTGGTTGTGGTTGACGCTCTGTAACACAATGCATGGGCCAGTCAATGAAGCGATAGCTGTGGTCATCTGCGGTATCGATGGACTGGCTGAGGTTGTGCATCAGTTAGATAAGCAGTCTGGTGTGCCGGTCCAAACAGGCAAAACCTGTCAGAGCCACTAAAGGTGGGAGCGAATGAAAATTTGTTGTACAGCGACGAGATTCGATTGTGGGCTGGCCACAGTTGTTTGCGTCGGTGTGGCTGTCCAACGAATTGTTGTGGGACGCAGTTAGTAGCAGGGAATGGGATGGGAAATCGTTATGTGCCAGCACTGGAACCCACTGGTCAGGTGATTCGCCATGCAGGCCTGTCTTGTGTCGGCATGGCTGGCCAAGGGATTGGCTGCAGTTAAACGCATTAGGTCCCGCAATTCTGGCGGAATGATGAAGCTGGATGGTTGCCAGCAAGCAAGTGAGAAATACTAGGATTTTGAGCGCCATGGAACCAAGCCGAGTGTTTGCTGTGTCGTAACGGTCGTTGCGGAACATGGTCAAGCTGTACATGGACGTAGTCTACTTGGGGAATGGACTGTCTGTTCTTGCTATCAAGCCCACGTTCAGAGATGAGGAACGATTTACAGTTTTGTTGTTGTGGTGGTGGTGGTGGTGGTTCGTGGTAAGTTTGTGGTAGCTTCCCTGGTGATTCGCCATGCAGGCCTGTCTCGTGTCGGCATGGCTGGCCAAGGGATTGGCCGCAGTTACCCACAGTAGGTGACACAGCTGTGGCGGAGCGTAGAAGATGGATGGCTGCCAGCAAGCAGGTGAGAAAGACTGGAATTTTGAGCGCCATGGAGCCAAGCTTAGTGTTTGCTGTGCCGCAACGGTCATCGCGGGACATGGTCAAGCTGTAGGTGGACATAGTCTACTAGGGGAATGGACTGTCTGTTCATGCTATCCAACCCACCATCAGAGACGAGGAACGGTGCAGGGTTTTGTGGTGGTGGTGGTGGTAAGTTTGTGGTAAGTTCATGTGGAACCAAACTGCTAAGGTCAACGGTCCCTAGGCTTACACACTACTTGAGCTAACTTAAACGTACTTAGGCTAAGGACAACACACACACCCATGCTCGAGGGCGGACTCGAACCTCCGACGGGGGTAGCCGCCCAAACCGTGGAAAGGCATCTGAGACCGCACGGCTACCCCGTGCGGCGGAGAGTTTTGTTTCAGCAAAACTGTGCAGGGCACCAAGTGTTGTACTTTTGTGTCCCACATCTATTAATGGGCGGCTAACAGATTTTGTCAGAGTAAATCATCGTGTAACAGGTCTTGAGCATGGTGAAGTCTGCTGGCGGCAGGTGTGTAATTTTTAACCACGGCGAAGCCATTATAAATTGTGCGAAATGAAATTCATTTTGGACGACGATTCCATTGTACATGAGAGAGTGATAATTCATTGCACTGTTCTCATTGTACTCATACAGAGATTGTGGTTCAGTCATTGCATAATAGTCATGTTTTTTTTCTCTGTTGTGCTGCTTTCCTTCCTCTGTACTTGTGTAGGTGTCTTGTCTGTTAGAATGGCTTGGCTTCTCAGAGGAGGTTGATTCTGAGTTTCTTTACGTGTCAGTTGCTAGTCTTAGTTATACAGCGTGATTCTGGGTACTATGTACTGATGTTGTGATATTTGCTTCTTGATTGATGCCCATTTGTTGTGAAACCTGGGCTGAACATGAGTGTTGTTGAGGAATATTTGACTCTTTTCAGAATACGTGATTTTTATGATTAGTTTGCTGTGCAGATTTTAAGTAAGAATTATTCCTGAGCGGAATACCGTTTATATCGGATTATAACTGTCGACAATATTTCCTTTTACGCAGTTTGAGCTTCCAAGTAATAATAAACGGATGTAAATAACAGATATTTATAAATAAGTCCACCCTCTCAAGGCCCCAATCCCAAATCTCACTCCACCAAAATCCTGTCTTACAAAATGTAACTCCGACATCTGTGACACGTCACTGTCAGAAAGAGAAATAAAGAGCAGAAACTGGGTGCTCTGGAAAGGGTTGTTCTCAAATAAAAGATAAATGCTCAGGTAAAGGAAGAAATAGATACGTGTTAAAGGATGTAAGTATCACAAGAAAAGACATGCTTTTGGGACGTCAGCTGCAGCATCCAGAAAATGTAATTTGGTCCTAGAAGAAGGAGTGGAAGGAAGAAATAGGATAGGTGGGCCAAGACGAGATCACGCCAAATAAATTGATGATGAACAGTGGAGGTAAACTAAGGCGAGATTATGCCAAACAAATTATGAGGGTATTTGAGGGTATTTGGTGTCGATGTCAATGAACCAATGAGTGGGAAAAAGTGTAAACCTTTGAAAACTGCTCGCTCTACTCTCACGGGTAAGGAAACGCAGCTTTTAAAAAATCTTAATTAATAAACAGTTTAAAATCATCAACAAGTGAATCAGACACTTCAAACCTCAAAATACTTTCCCTTGAAAGGATTTCTGTGTTAGGTAACTCAAAATCAGTACTGACGAAAAAATTCTATTAAGAGGAATGAAATTACAATTCCCTAACTAGATTACAATAACAGGAGGCCACAAGCTACTGAAGGAATTAAAGACTCACTCTGGGAAACTTCGTTCAGATGCTGGTACAAGAATTCATTACATTTATTACAGGCATCAGCACGACTTCCCAGCAGATTTTGACAAATGTGATGTACGACTGCGTTTTATAACTTTAAAATAGAAAAAAAGCTACCCAACGTGCCATAACAACATAAAACAACTACATACGATTTCAGCGAAGGTAACAGAGTTGCATCTTTCCCACAAATGAACAGCATAAATCAATTTATCAAATCGGTTTTTCAATAACTCAGCTGAAAACCCCCTACCTTTGCCCCGGTCGCACACATTCAGACCGAGTACCAACTAACATCACGGGAACCACACAATGAGAATTTACTCTGAACTTGTGTCGTTAAGTAAATTCATCACAAGGTACAACCCATATCCACAAAAGACACCATAATAAAAAACTTCACCACAGTTGATGGGCACCTCAGCCAATCCATAACAAAGTGAAGTTTGCAATAAGATGCACATAGGGTTGCAACATTTACAGATTACATTAAATCGAAGAAGTACACGAGCAATTGTTGACAATCACTTTGAAATTTTAATTGAAAGGAATAGATAAATTTAACACATAGTTAGTACCCGATATCGAAACATCAAACTGAGAACCAATTTTCGTAGATGCGCAAATGATAGAGCAGTCAGTAGCAATACTATTTACCCATGCAAATTAAATATTCAGTCGCTCTGGTACACGAAGTCCCATTAAGATATAGCCCAGCAGACGGGAGCTTATCATTAACTGAAGACTGCCACAACGATCTAATACGAAGTACACCTTGGTGAACCATATTTATTATGGGATAAGGACCTGAAACCGCGGCTTGGAAACATTTCAGACTAGCAATGGAAAGGTCATGAAAGTACCGAAGAATTTATACGTGGCTACCAATCACGTAGCTGGCTCCAAAATGAAAAACCTGCCGTATGTCCAAGCTGGTAATTCTCACCGTGCTTGAGCTATGCACGGCCACCGTATTTGCAAAACCAATCTCCTATGCCATTTAAAAATCGACGTATACGGAACTATCAACCTCACGCGATTCGCCAAGGAAACCCCAGCCACCACAAATAAAGGCGCCGATAAAATATTGATCCGAACGTATCATTTAGTTCTCAATGTCCATAAAATCATAATTAGTGTTCGGTAGGAGCGTTGAAACATCACAATGACTATTATTACAATGCTTAGCAGGAGTATCAATTTACATAAAATGAAATGGAATGTTAGGTATTGGTATTGCCACCATCTCACGACCATCGTGTTGAGGCCAAAGTCGTAGCCGCGTCAGCCACTTGTTACTGCCGACGTCCATCTGCTGCAGGATAGGAAGGCAATTCCGACGTGATCTGCTGCGCTTACCGTATAGCTGCATACGATATTCAGTGTTTGTGTCATTCAGAATGACAATCAAAGTCCATTTGGACATGCATGCACAGCGAATACTCGTACATTTAATGCATGTAGCTACCCCAACAAGTATTGAAAAACGTCAAAATATCAGTTAAGTTTGAAGTAGTTTTGTTCATTATGCAAGTGTTGTGGATCCATCTCGTTGTTAACAATGTTTTCCGTTTCTTTCATTATGCTTGAATTATAACTTTTCGTTGACATGATAAATTTTTAAACTGTGGTGTATATGGCGCACATACATTTACCAGAGTTCAGATGATTACCGAGTTCACATTTATTCTGTTCGCACAAATATTTTCTAAATTTTATAGTGAAATACTTACCTGTTTCCCAATATAAAATTCATTGCTGTCTTCACAGTTGACTTTATAAACGATCCAAACAGTAAATTCTTACGTTTATCGCCGGTTTTATGATGTAGTCTTCTTCCCGTCGTTCCTGCAGTACGAAAGCCCGAATTCACTTTAGTTTTTTCAAAACTATGAGCGATTCGCTCTGAGAGAGCACCGTTGATTGTTTCTGCACCACATTTTTTATCGTAAACACCACTTTTATTGCCTTCCTTTTTTTTATTTTAGCTATAAGAATGAATGTTTATTAGGAGACAATGAGCAAATAATCAATGAATACCCAAAACGTTCCAAAGATTGAAGATGATTGAAAAATGTTCTTGGGATGATCGCTTTTTCTGTATAACTTCATGAACTTGTTTCCATTATAAAATAGTTTCCACGATTTATGACAGACTATTAAGAAAACTAGATTATTTCGTTTAATATCGTTCTGTTCTGTGATTTCACAAATAATGTCCTTACCGACAAAAGAGCAATTGCAACAACTGCCCATGTCACTGAATTTGATGTGTCTCGGGGACAAATTTCTTATATCTGGGCAAATGTACTTGCACATGGAATGGGTGGTTAATAATATACACTATAGCAGAAGGAACTGTAGCATTCTCTTAGTGAATGATAGACACGGAAATATTTGCACATTTAGCTATGCAGTGCTGCGCACAAATTCCATCATTTTCAACAAACTACAAGTGTTAAAAAAAGTTAATTAATTGAGTATTGGTGCAACCCAGAGTAGCTTTTGGTTACATGGGTTTCAAGGAAATTAAGAATATAAAAATTTAATAAGTCAAGTTTACTTATGGTTCACATAACAGGTACAGAAAATAAAAATATTGGAAAAGTAAGAATCACAGCAACTATTTGTCATAAATCATCGCTTACTAGTTTGATGCTAATAGTACATACATAAGATACTCGAAAGAAAATGGAATATCCACCTGAAACATTAAATCTACATGTACATTACTACTCTGATTTTCACATTTAGGTGCCTGGCAGAAAGTTCATGTAAATATTCACTATATTTCTCTACCCTTCCACTATCGACTAGCGAGAGGGAAAATCGATCGCCTAAAACTTTTTGTGAGAGCTCTGATTGCTCTTATTTCTATCAAAATGATCATTTCTCCCTATGTAAGTTTGTGTTAACAAAATATTTTCACATTCAGAGAACAACGTTGGTCACATATATGTTTCATGAAAAGATCTCACCCCAACGAGAAACTTCCTTATTTTAATGATTGCATCCCAACTTACGTATATTTCCGTGACACTCTCTCCGCTATTTGGTTATAATGGGAAACGAACTGCCTTACATTTTCGTTGTCCCCCGTCAACCCTGATAAGTGTCTCATACAACATAGCAATACTCCAGTAAACGAAGGACAAGCGTAGTGTAGGGTATCTCTTTAGATGAAGTGTTGCATCTACGAAGTGTTTGTCAGTAAAACAGAGTCTTTGGATTGTCTTCCCCAAAAAGTTATCTTTGTCAACTTTCCAGTTTAAGTTGTTCGTAATTATAATTCGTAGCTGTTTTCCTGATTTGACAGCCGTTAGATTTGTGTGATTTATCGCGTAATCGAAATTTAACTTATTCGTTTTACTAGTCATGTGGATGATATCACACTGTTTATTGTTTACGGTCAATTGCCACTTACCACATCGACAGACATCTAGTGTAATTCATTTTGCAATTGGTTTCGATCTTCTGATGACTTTACTAGACGGTTAATGACTACATCATCTGCGAACAATCTAGTATGGCTGCTCAGACTGCCTCAAAAAATCATTTATACAAATTAGAAAGAGCAGAAGCCTGTAACACCTCGACGGGGAACGATAAATATCATTTCTGTTTTAATCGATGACTTTTCGTGAATTACTCAGAACTGTGATACTTCTGAAGGGGAATCACATAACTTAGACGATAATCTATAGCATGCAATTTGATTAGAAGTTGCTTGAGAGAGATGGTATCAAAAGCTATTGAAAAATCTAGAAATATAAAATCAATTTGAATACACCTGTCGATAGCCCTCATTACTTTGTGAGGATAAAAAGCTAGTTGCATTTTACATGGACGCTGTTTTCTGAATCCTTGCCGACTGTGTGTGAAAAGACTGTTTTCGTAGAAGTAGTTCATAACGTTCGAACAGTGTATGTTTCAAAACCCTACGACAATTTGCCGTTAGTGATATTGGTCTGTAATTCGTCGGAGTACTCCTGCTTTGCTTCTTGAGTACTGGTGTAATCTGTACAACGTTACAGTATTAGCTACGGATCTTCCGTCGTGCGAGCAGTTCTATATGATTAAGTAAAGAGCTATTATATCAGACTACTTAGAAATGAATCAATTCTCACATTGAAGGTCGCGCAAAATTTCGAGCTTCTGTAAAATTTCGCTGACTTTTTTAAATTTGGCATGCATTTTTCGTTGCTTCTACAACAAGATTGTGACGTGTTCCGTGTACCACTTGGGTGAAATGGGTCAGTTCTCTCTCTTAATTTATTTGGTATCTCTCCACTCCTCTCGATACTACTTCTATGAACTGAAGCCACGTCTGGTCTACACTTACAGAGTTAATTTGAAAGGAATGGAGGGTGAAACGCTTGAGGCGAATTTTGATCTGCTTTCCAAAATAGAAGTTCTTTGCGTTTATTTTGGTAGCTTTGGATGTTTTGATACTCAGTCTAGCTATAAGAGCCTTGTTGTCACTAATCCCTGTATCCATCATAATGCTCCCTATATGCACGTGATTATTTGTTGTTTGAGAGGTCACGTATATTTTTGCAACCATTTACAATTCGTGCGTGCTCCTGAACTAACGGTTCAAAATTATTAATGGAGACAGCATGTAGTACGATTTCGGACGATTTTTATGGCTACCACGTATCGAGGGTAGATTGAAGTCGCCACCACGAATAACTGCGTGGAGTAGCTATTAGAAATGAGACTCAAGTCTTTTTTGAACTCTCCTGCAGCTATATCATCTGAGCCTATAAAATGAATCAGTTGTTAATTTCAAACCAACCGCTGTATTATAATTCAAACGTCGTCTGCTCAGAACATGCTACCACTTTTGCCACGAAAAATGCGTCATATTCAGGCCGCAAGCGTAATCTTCCATCAAGATTCGAAACACAATGAAACAGTACAATTTCTTAAGCATTTTACACCAGCATGTGCAACCAACGGAGTGCCGTGCAACGGGGCCAAAATCAAAAGGATTCCGTAACTTCCAGCTGCAATCCCACCAATGGTCTGAAGACGATGCTTTACCACGTCGAAACTGGTAATGTGTTGTGAACAAACGCCGTTTGAATTATAGTACAGCTGTTGGTTTCAGTTTTAATTATATAAGTACTTCATATCCGGCTGTTTTCCCCCTGTTCACGATATATTACCGGAGAATTATAGCTTCACGGTAAATGATGACAGCCAAAACAGTTGCAAGATAAAGATTTATTAAAATTCTTGACCACGGTTTCGGTGTATCTGAATATATCTTCATCGGAAGTAAAATACACTAAAATAACATCCTGCAATGGAGATTAATAAAACAAATGTGCGGAAGGCGTCCTCAGTAGTTAAAATATCATCTCCATTTTTACAACATAATTATGGACAGATGGTCGATGCTAACACAGCTTAGCATCAGTACTTCGCCTATGAACTGTTTTGGCTGTCATCATTTACCGTCAAGAATTTCAACAGTTGCTGTTTCAGCCATGTTTAAAATCTTGGAGAATTATAAATTTATTATGGATGGTAACTGAACCACTATACATATTAATTTACGGCAGCTATCAACACTGTTGAATAGAATTGAGGGGGATGTAACGGAAAATATAAACATTTATTTAAAAAAAATCATTACAGCCATGTTTATTAATGTACAATTCTAAAATTTTGCATTTGTAAAGCGAAAGAACTGTGTTTTAATGGAAAATATAATAAAATATGCAGGATAAATTTTTTCCCATAAATTTGAATTTTTAGCTTTTTATTGTTTTTTTTATAAAAAACCATAACTCTAATTCTGATCATGCAATTCATCTGAAAATTTTATTGTAGTGTCCTGAAAAGGTTATAAGACCACTGAACTACAGTTATTAATTTATGATGCAAATTGTATCATTAACAGAGTTTTTAATTTTGCACATCCAAAAATAACTTTTTTGTACATACAATCATCTAAAAATCAGAACGCAATTGCAGAATCTCGTTTTTTCAGTTTCAGGGAGACAGCAACAAGTTGCGAACAGTTTCTGAAATTTTCATAGCATTAGTGCTTATACTTTTTGAGAAAAGGCTTCTATTAACGTAACAAATGTTACACAGTCAGACCGAGGTTCAAAGATTTTTCTCCTGATACGTGTAAAATGTTTTTGTAAACACACCAGGATCCATACCAGTTCTCTTCAGCACTTAAATTCTGCCATTATTTCCGTTATTTTAACATAAAACTGCATCATAGACACCCATTTTGCGTACTTCAAGTCCACAGAATGTCCTTTTTGAGCATATAATCGAAATTAAATTACTGAGGCTTCATTTTGCATTTTGTGTCTTTCCGTGAAGACACTTCCTCAGTAAATCAGGGTTTGCTATAAACCTGAATGTGGGCTTAATTGAAGTCATAACAGGTTCTGGTAATGAATGTTTATGTGAATACGTATCATTTCTGTTGTTGAACTTACACCAATCGTCTTTCGCACACAGACTGTGCATTGGTGTTTGGTCAGTGGATAGTTTGTGGAAAAAATTGCCCACACAGCACGCTTCGTTGCCTCTAAATTATGTGTCTTTCTCCTGATAGCTCTCCCATAAAATAAGTGAAGAGAAGCAATTTCTTTCAGAGTAAGCCTGCCTTTTCCTCCTAGTGGTTTTCCATCCTCAAGTACTTCACCTTTCTTATCTTTCAGCAAGTGACGAATCCTACCACCAAGCCCCTTTTGGATTTGGCCAGCACATTCCCACCGTTCTATTGTTGTGTTGTATGAGGTTTTATCTGTTACAGCTTTGAACGAAGAGGAGTCCCCATCAACAAGGTATTTAGTATATTTAACACCATACTGGTCCTTAGATCTGGAGAACATTCTCACAACTGCAGCAGCCTCCATGCCACCACTTGAGCTACTATAATTTTTAGAGCTTGCTACTGCATGCCTTTCTTGCCAGTTTCTCAGTGTCTTCATTGTTGGAAATTTTCCTTGTAGCACATTGGTGGGAGTATTTAGACATATTTTCTACATATAAAACTTTCCCTGAGTCAATACCAATAACAGATGCAACTCCAAACAGAGATGTGCGATATCTTTTCATCCAGGTCCCATCTACAGACACATACTGGTCAGTAACATTTGTAGGATATTCACTGTCATTAATATCAACCCGAAGATCTATTTCTTTTTGGTTTCTTTTCACCAATTTCTCCACTGCTGTCTTCATAGAAACTTTGGCAGTATCGCATACAGCATAAGACATTTCTTTGTTTATTTTTACGAACCTTGCACAAGGTGGAGGAATGTTCAGAAAACCACACAATAATTACATCCTTCCCTGCCCTGCGCAAGGCATCTAAGAGGTTATGCTGACCTAAAACTGCTTTCGTTACTACCAGTGTCAGCTTTTTTGGAGGAGGAAAATGCATATTCATAGATACGCGAATTACAAATTACTTTAAAATCACAAGCTATTCCCACTTTTCTCTCTTCAACAACAAACATGCATTCTGTATTTTTACAGCTAACACATGAACATGAAAACTTTATAGCCTGGCAGAGAAGCTCTAAATCAACAAGTCTGAATCCAGTGGAATCCATATCAACATCATTCACACACCTGTACAATTCTCCTGTCCCAAGTTTCAATACTGACGCTGAGAGCTTACGTTCTTCATTTAGAGCTGCTTCCTCTTTTTTGTTGGTAAACCGATTTCCATGAAACCTCCGTTTCCTAAACACAGTTTTTCCAGCACCCATTATGCATAAATCTTGACTTCCACGTAAAGGTTCGCGAATTTAGCCTTTCAGCAACTAATATGTGTTAGTATTGTCAAAACGTAAATAACCCACATGCAAGAAAGTTTTCAGGCAAAGATATAAATGTCAGCCAGAGGTATAGATTTCAGCCAAAGATATTGAAAGTAAATAGCCTTCACACTGACAAAAATTCCGTTGTAGCAAGCAGTTCCCCAAATGTCGGAAAAGGTGGGAGTGGCAGCCAGTGCAGAGTTAATCAGATTAACAATTTAAACGCATTTCTAAAGCTGCTATCACGATAAAATTCACACGCAACGTAGATTAAATTGTATAGATCAAGAAAATAATATTTAAGAAAAATCGATTTTTTGGACCAAAGTTAATTACATTCTCCCTTGAATGATTGCATTTCCGAAACGCCGGGATTGTCTACTGTGAGAAAGCGAAAGTCAAACTTGGCTCAAAGGTGCCTACAAGATTTCTCTGCAATGATGCAAAAGCGTGACGCTCTGCAATGACACCCTTGGGCGCATGATGTTCCAAGCGACAAGCTGTCGACACATGTGGAAAAAAGGAATGAGCTCAGATGTCCATGTGACGTGTAAAGTGGATTAATGATGACACATTGTCACCAAATTTCACAACTCTGCCCAACGCCACCGCGGACGTAACAGATAATACACTCCTGGAAATGGAAAAAAGAACACATTGACACCGGTGTGTCAGACCCACCATACTTGCTCCGGACACTGCGAGAGGGCTGTACAAGCAATGATCACACGCACGGCACAGCGGACACACCAGGAACCGCGGTGTTGGCCGTCGAATGGCGCTAGCTGCGCAGCATTTGTGCACCGCCGCCGTCAGTGTCAGCCAGTTTCCGTGGCATACGGAGCTCCATCGCAGTCTTTAACACTGGTAGCATGCCGCGACAGCGTGGACGTGAACCGTATGTGCAGTTGACGGACTTTGAGCGAGGGCGTATAGTGGGCATGCGGGAGGCCGGGTGGACGTACCGCCGAATTGCTCAACACATGGGGCGTGAGGTCTCCACAGTACATCGATGTTGTCGCCAGTGGTCGGCGGAAGGTGCACGTGCCCGTCGACCTGGGACCGGACCGCAGCGACGCACGGATGCACGCCAAGACCGTAGGATCCTACGCAGTGCCGTAGGGGACCGCACCGCCACTTCCCAGCAAATTAGGGACACTGTTGCTCCTGGGGTATCGGCGAGGACCATTCGCAACCGTCCCAATGAAGCTGGGCTACGGTCCCGCACACCGTTAGGCCGTCTTCCGCTCACGCCCCAACATCGTGCAGCCCGCCTCCAGTGGTGTCGCGACAGGCGTGAATGGAGGGACGAATGGAGACGTGTCGTCTTCAGCGATGAGAGTCGCTTCTGCCTTGGTGCCAATAATGGCCGTATGCGTGTTTGGCGCCGTGCAGGTTAGCGCCACAATGAGGACTGCATACGACTGAGGCACACAGGGCCAACACCCAGCATCATGGTGTGGGGAGCGATCTCCTACACTGGCCGTACACCACTGGTGATCGTCGAGGGGACACTGAATAGTGCACGGTACATCCAAACCGTCATCGAACCCATCGTTCTACCATTCCTAGACCGCCAAGGGAACTTGCTGTTCCAACAGGACAATGCACGTCCGCATGTATCCCGTGCCACCCAACGTGCTCTAGAAGGTGTAAGTCAACTACCCTGGCCAGCAAGATCTCCGGATCTGTCCCCCATTGAGCATGTTTGGGACTGGATGAAGCGTCGTCTCACGCGGTCTGCACGTCCAGCACGAACGCTGGTCCAACTGAGGCGCCAGGTGGAAATGGCATGGCAAGCCGTTCCACAGGACTACATCCAGCATCTCTACGATCGTCCCCATGGGAGAATAGCAGCCTGCATTGCTGCGAAAGGTGGATATACACTGTACTAGTGCCGACATTGTGCATGCTCTGTTGCCTGTGTCTCTGTGCCTGTGGTTCTGTCAGTGTGATCATGTGATGTATCTGACCCCAGGAATGTGTCAATAAAGTTTCCCCTTCCTGGGACAATGAATTCACGGTGTTCTTATTTCAATTTCCAGGAGTGTAGGAAAGTTGTCACAGACATTCTTTTGATGTCTCTGCGAGGAGGGTCATAACAAAACGCTGAGTGGTTTTCTTATGAGTGGTCGTGTAAAACATTTCAGAATTGACGCGAAAACGTCTCTTCGGGAGGCGTAAACGACTTCAATGAAATCACCCCTATCCTTGGGACGTTCATTCCCACACATTTCACGATTAAAAAGGACAATTCGCTGTGAGTTAAGCAAAAACGACGATGCTCATGACAACTTTCGTCACTGTTGACACTTCATGGGCTATTTAACTCTTCTCGACGAACGTCACGGCACTGAAAACACACTGAACTTATATCGCCATTTACCAGTGCAGCGTGAACACAAATTTTGCTGTGGTGTACAGGATGGAATAACTACGAACCGTTCAAAACCATTCGACGAACTCTGAATGTGATCTGAAGCAGGGAAGTGTATTTATGCTTTCTCAGTGCTCACTTCATGCCCTCTTGTGGCGTGATCGTGGAGGGGAGCGACACTGACATTTGGGTGAATGAAAAGCAGAGGGTCCTTCTAAGATCTCTCAGTTCGGCAAGACCCACATTGGCACCTGAAATGTGCTTTTACAGAGAAAACCTGCGCAATGTTACTAGGCGTCTGCAAATTGGGCAACTGGTCTGCGAGATGAGTAAATCAAGGCGCCTCAGGCTACTTCTTAGGTTTATCATTCATTGTTGTCTTTTCATCAATAATTTCTAAAGTGGGCTGGTGCCAGCGACAGTTTTCCGTATCCGGAGAGTAGTTAGGTAATGGGGGAGCTGGGACACATTTTGGGACGTACATACGCAGCTAAGGTTAGCTGTGGTACCGTACCCAAGTTGCCGTCGCTTGTCATCTGTTCATTACGTCACACTTGGCAGCCTTCCAGCTGGCGGGCTACACAGGCACGCACGCACACACATACACTCACACACACACACACACACACACACACACACACACACACACACACACACACACACACCTAAGCCAACATATGTAAGATGTAATTCAACATTTATTATACATATTATTTTTGCAAATTAATCCAGCTGTTGTGTGCATTGCTGAATCCAAGCCACTTTACCAGTACCTTATTTCCTTTCTTACGTATGATTTTCTCAACAATGTACGTTGATGGATATTTTGTTTTTTGTAGCTCTTTTGCATAGAAAGCTCCAGCCATGGGCTGAGATTTGTAATCTTCAAGGAGATCTCGGATTGGTTTCTTGCACTTTACGTATTTTGAAAATTTCCGTGGACCAGTTGGCAGTGTATCCTTTGTCAAAGACTGTTTTCTGTTTACTAATTCTGACATAATCTCCAGTTTTGAGTTTTGAGCGACGTGGATCAATCATTTTGATTTTGTTATACACAGTAGATAGAAGGCTATTATCTTTTACGTCCACCGGCCTCATTTGAATTGTTCTGTGTTTCGTGTGATTATACTGTGTGACCAGATCTTGTACAGTCTTAATCCATTTGTATGAGCCCTGAGCAGTAAAGTTTCTGAACATAAGACCCTTGAGAGTTCTGTTAAAGCGTTCGACTACAGAAGCTTTCATATTTGAAAAAGTGGAATAATGATTAATTCTGAGTTGTTGCATAATCTTTTTAAAACTAGTATTGTAGAATTCCTTCCCAAGATCAGTTTGTAAATGTACTGGGATTCGCTTGCTTTTTGTGTATATATTTTTAATCGCAACAGCAACTGCAACACCAGATTTAGTCTTTAGAGCAGCAATCCATGCGTATTTGGAGTAAACATCAATTACTGTTAATAAATATTTATATCCAGAATTCCATTTTCAATATGCAATCATGTTAACTAAGTCTGCCTGATGGAGATCATCAAGTCCTTTTGTGATAACCGGTCTCCTAGGATACGTTCGACGAGCAGGACGATGAAGCTCATGAGCAATTGCAGCTTGCATCATGCTCTCTCCTTAATGCGTGTTCCTCGTGGAAGACACTATATCTTTGTAATGACAGAATTTTGATGAAATGATTGCTTATATGGACTGGAATGCGGGAAGAAGAAAAAGGGAGGGAAATAAAAATAAAAACGAAAGAACACACATATATTCTAAGAAGAATTTTTATTATTCTCAAAGTACCATCTCATAATAAGTCATGCATTAGTCTTTGCTAACAATCGATCTTCAGGAATATTAAAAGATGTTCTCAGAGTTTTCAATGAAGGACACTCGAAAGATTGCATGTTGACTACTCTACCATGATGCACACCCAGTAAAGCAGATGCCCATTCTACTTTTTCTTGTCCCATTACCATAATATAATCACAGCATTTACACAACTCCCACAAAGTGTTCCTTGCAGTAAGTAATGACACGCCGTCCATTCCCCAGTGCTCGTGTTGATGATTACGTGTCAGCCACGAGTTTATCTTCTGAGTTTTTTCTGATAGGCTGTTAAAGGCTACAACTTGAGCGATAATGACATATTCCTCTGCAAAAACATGCATTCCATCTACTATGATAGCAGCTGCTTGTTTAGGCACAAAATTATTTGCATCATCTTTGAATCCTTGCAGATCTATGAATGCTATCTTCATTCTGTGAGAGGAAGAGGAAAGAAGAAAAAAAAAGAAAGGAAAGTCAGCGGTGGCATCCTACTGCTGTGACTGAAATCGTTGTATGTGCGTATGTGACAAGAAAATTTCTGTTACCTGAAGCACGACAAGATGATGATTGATTCTACAGAAACTACAATAGCGTAAACCTGCTCAGTGGAACAATATCGACTGATAGTATTTCTCTAAAAGCATTTCGTTTTATGTGTTATGTGTACGAGCACCCTTATTTTTTATTATTATTCCCCCACCTCCAATCATATCACAGTCTTCCTGCTAGCACTGCTAAACTATTAACATCTATAGTTGAAAGAAGAAGAAGAAAACGAAAGGAAATTCTTTATTATTTTCGGAAGACGTGCTGCAAAATGCAGAAAACAGTATCGTTCTTCCTCCAGAAGCTAAACTGTATGTGTAAGCACGTGATGTGCACGCAGGGAGCCTGCAGATATCAACAATAATAATATCAGCGATGAGAACACGGGCAGGAGGTTTGGCATCTGTTTCGAAACATCTGAAATAACATCAGCTCTCCAGCACGTGGCAAGGAGCAGCTGTCGCAGCGTTTTCTGTTGTGCACACGCGGAAGAGGTCAATGTCATGTCCTCCTCCATACCATGCCACACGTGTGCTATTACCATCATCACGCTGGAGGCTGCGTGGAGGAGGACAAAAAAAAGAAACTTAAGCACTTGTACACGTGCCAGAGACTGCTCGTATGACCTTTTTTTGGTCTTCAGCGTGTACCTCAGTGTCCGAGGAGGGCAGCGATCGTTGCCAAAGTTTACTTTAGAAGCCATACGCAGATCTGTAGGAGGTGGTTTCATAATTAGCAATAGCAGCAGTAGCACCTGATTGTTTCTTTTATAGCAACAACAACATTAAGCATAACAGCAGTAGGGGGTGGCGTTAGTTTGCCCATCTCTCTCTCCTTTTTTTTTTTTCACTCTCACTACCTCCGCGAATGTTTTGGAAAAGGATATTCTGATTTTGGTTTTGGCATCGGTACAATATCAGTAGGAGGCGGCGTCAGTTTGTCCCTCTCTCTCTTTCTTTCGCTCTCACTCCCTCTGCGAATGCTCTGGAAGCGAATATTCTGTTTTGTTTTTTGTTTTTTTTTTCCTTTTTCACCTGCTCGCTCGGTATATAACCAGGAGACAAGCGGCTAACATTTGCTGCCATTCTGAACATCACCTTCGCTGCAGGAGACTACAACTGTAGTGGTCGGCACTGTCGTCATCAACTGACACTTTGTGTTTTCTTCTTCTTTTGGAGAAAGATACAGACAACTCTCCAGAAAATGTAAGTTCAACATATATTACTTACTACTAATTGTCACATTGTTTTCTATCTGTAGTGACTGATTGCTGTGTAATTAAATAGGGATGCTCCTCTTTTACGGAGCTTGAAACAGCTAGGCGAGGGCGGAAACGCAAAACCCACTCAGCGGCTGTCGGCGCTGGAACAGGGAGAGAAGTACCTGATTCTCAGCGCCAGGCGTACAACTACAAAATTTGGAGCAGCAGTTGTCGTATACGTCAAGGACAGCAAAATATATCTGCCAGCGCGCTTCTCTGCCCTCAGCAATGAAGAACTGGAATTTTTAAACTCCGGGCAAGTGCTTATGATTTATCGTTGTTGAGTCAATAGTATGGATGTAGTTGATTTCGAAACAGTTTCATAAATGATAGCCTTTCTGTTTTTCATAGTATTAGCATTAATGTAAATATTTAGTTGTGTGTGTCTGTGTGTGTGTGTTATTTCACTAACAATGTCCATTACAATTAGGAAAGTGTCAAGGCATGGAAATATTAAAGAAATTGACTTGCGTTCATTAAAAGAAGATAACTGTGGCTCAGATTTTGTCTCGCGAGATACTTTAGTGTTTACAATAAAAGTAGCCGGCATTGGTGAAAATGCGAATGCATTTTCTGAATTGAATGCAAAAATAGTGCAGCTACTTCAGAAGGACTGTTTTAAGGAGGGGGAACATTTTGCTGCCTTCGAAGTGTATGATAAGTACGAATGCATCTACTACACATGCCGGCCGAGGTGGTCTCGCGGTTCTAGGCGCGCAGTCCGGAACCGTGCGACTGCTACGGTCGCAGGTTCGAATCCTGCCTCGGGCATGGATGTGTGTGATGTCCTTAGGTTAGTTAGGTTTAAGTAGTTCTAAGTTCTAGGGGACTTATGACCACAGCAGTTGAGTCCCATAGTGCTCAGAGCCATTTGAACCATTTTACTACACAGACGTATTCGTTAGCAAGTATAATAACCTAGTTGACTACTATATCAAAGAAATCCTGTTTGTTCTATACACAGTCTGCTCTCATAATGCATTTCAGTGCCAGTTTGATTTCTTTAATGGCGCTGCTTGTCTCAAATCGTGAGTAGAGGCTGGGGACGTTTCTTTTATTTATTCAAATTGTAAAAATCTGTTGCTTGCAATAGATGATATTTTGACAAGTGCAGAAAGTGAACAATGAGTCAACCATCTCCAAAGCGCATTAAATTAAACCAAGATCAGCGGGAAACCAATGATCTGGAATGGGTTTTTGTAGAATGTGCTTTCAAGAGTCGAATATGTACGGGTGAAATATTTAATCGGTCTGGTTTCAAGGATCCTCTGTACTTCTTGGATGCATGTTTTTCTGTCATTAACAATAGAGTGCGAAATGTCAACCGGCCTCTTAAAATTAATTTTGTACTTATCTGCAATTTTGTATTGCCTAAGTTAGGAGAAGTACAAGAAATGGGCATAAACACAAAGAATGTTGAAATATTACCTTCCGAAATTGACAGTGATTGGTATTCAGCTAAGACTGAAAAGAAGTTGTTAAAGAAACTGGAGGCTTTCCAACAGAGAGATTCCGGTTGGGCACTAAGAGGCATAGTTAAACTGCGTGTTAATGTTAACGAAAATCGAGGGTTTCATGGAGGGCTTTACAGAAAACTGCCAAAAGCTATAGCAAATAAACATGCAGTAATTAATGTTTGCTCAAAAGACAATGCCTGTTTCAAGTGGGCAATTTTAGCCCGCTTGTACCCCGTAAATATTCATCCAGAACATGCTTCTGCATATGTATCACATGCAAACAAACTGAACTTTGATAACATACCTTTTCCTACAGAACTGAAACATGTGCACGTATTCGAAAAACAAAATGAAAACGTCTCTGTTAACGTGTATGGTATAAAGTATTCTGATTATCAGTGGATGGTAGTTAGTGATGGAGATGAAGATGGTGATGATGAGGAGGAGGAGGAGGAGGAGGAGAAGGAGAGGAAAAAGCAAAGGGAAAGGTGGGAGAGAAATAAAAAAGGAAAAAATTTTCAAGTTGTCCCCCTGCATGTTACGAAGTACCATCGTGAGAAACATGTAAATCTATTAATGTTGCAGGTCAAAAACACAGATATTTACCATTTCAATTATATAAAAAACTTGTCAAAGCTGGCGCATTATAGCATTACTAGTCATAATAAATCTATAGTGGTCTGTCATCGCTGCCTGTGTTATTTTCATTCCAAAGAAAAGTTAGATGTACACTTGACTGACTGCGTACAATTTAAGCCAGTTAGCAGTGTTATGCCTAGTGGTGAGAAACAGTATGTAAAATTTAGCAACTTCAGAAACAAGCTAAAGCTGCCTTTTATAATTTATGCCGATACGGAATGCATGCTAGAACCAGTTGCTACTTGTAGTCGTAGTATTAATTCAAATCAAGTACATTTAAATACTCCATTCAGTATAGCCTATTATATTCACTGTACCTACAATAATGAATATTCAGAGTTTAAACTGTACAGAGGTCGTGATTGCATGGATTGGTTTACTCAACAGCTCTATGCAGTCGCTGACATTGTGAATGGCTTTTTAGCGCGAAATAAAAAGATGATTAACAGCGCTGAGGAAGAATTAGCTTTTCGCTCTGCGAAGAATTGTCACATTTGTGAGAAACCCTTTCAGGAGGATGACGTGAAGCATCGTGACCATTGTCATTTCACAGGCGTTTACAGAGGAGTGGCTCATGCCGGCTGCAACGTAAACTATAGACCTCGTTTTACAGTACCTGTAGTGTTTCATAATCTGGCAAACTACGACGGGCATTTCTTGATGACAAGCATTTGGGAAAAAACTGTGCCTGTTGATGATAATGATAATGATAACGATGATGATGAAAAAATTACATTAAATCCAGGCCCTGTTTCCATTCTACCATCAAACATGGAAAAGTATAAATCATTTATGAAGAGCATTCCAGTAATGCACCGAGGTAGGAGATGTAGCATAAACTTTCGATTCATAGATTCCTTAAATTTTCTGACATGCTCGCTTGAAAAGTGTGCCTCATACTTGAAACCAGAGGAACTCAAGATAATTAGGAAATACTTTCCTGATGATCAAGAGTTTAATTTAGTCAATCGAAAAGGTATATTCCCATATAAGTATGTGAGCAATGAATCTGTTTTACTAGAGGACCACTTACCTCCAATTGATAATTTTAAAAGTTTATTGACAGGCGGTAGAACTGTCTCGGAATCCGATTACCAAAGAGCATGTGATGTATGGCATTTATTCAAATGTAAAACACTAGGAGAGTATTCTGATTTGTATTTGAAAATTGATGTATTGCTGTTGTCTGACGTTTTTCAGAATTTCTGCAACCTGTGCATTAAAACATATGAGTTAGACCCTGCTCATTACGTTACTTCTCCTGGCTTGGCATGGGATGCTTTACTTAAAACTAGCAAAATAGAACTACAGCTTATTACTAACATTGAGCAACTTCAGTTTATTGAGCGAGGTATTGGAGGTGGGATTGTTCATTGCTCTTGTCGGCATGCTGTTGCAAACAACAGATTTATGTCTAATTATAATGGAAATATTGATGAATCTTACATTATCTATCTCGATGTTAATAGCCTTTACAGCTGGGCAATGATGCAACACCTTCCTGTGTCAGACTTTACTTGGATTGACTCAAAAACATTATTAGATACTTTTGATGTGGCAACAGTGCCAGATGATTCTGATGTAGGATATATTTTAGAAGTAGATCTTGAATATCCTGAAAATATCCATGATCTGCATTCCGATCTATCACTGTGTCCTGAGAAGATCCTACCACCACCACCAACAACAACAACTGACTGTAACAGTACCAAATCTAGAGCTCCAAAGAAGTTAATTTCTACTTTGTATGATAAGAAAAATTATGTAATACATTATAGGAATTTAAAACAGTGCTTACAACATAAGTTACAATTGCGAAAGATTCACTGAATACTATCATTCAAGCAAGCGCCATGGATGAACCATACATTGTCATTAATACAGAGAAACGTATGAGAGCAAGTAATGACTTTGAAAAAAATTTCTTGAAACTTATGAATAACAGTGATTTCGGCAAAACCATGCAAAATGTAAGAAAAATTGTAGATATAAAACTAGCAACACGCTGGGGTGGTAGATATGGAGCAGCTGCACTGATTTCTAAACCTAATTTCAAAAGGAGTGTAATTTTCAATGAAAATTTAGTTGGTATTGAACTAAATAAAGTTAATGTTGTGTTTGATAAACCAATAGCAGTAGTTATGGGTATTTTAGATATATCAAAGACTCTTCTCATAGAGTTTCATTATAACTACATACTAAACAAGTTCCCAGCAAATCATGTAAAACTGTGTTATACAGATACTGATAGCTTAATTTACCACATTAAAACTTCCAATATTTATGAAGATATTAAGACTGATGTTCATAAATGGTTTGATACCTCAGGTTATCCTGTAGATAACAAATATAATCTTCCAATTGTCAATAAGAAAGTGGTAGGGTTATTAAAAGATGAATTAAATGGTGATCCTATAACAGAATTTATAGGTCTGCGAGCTAAAATGTATGCTCTTGAGACTGAGTCACAACGTATAATGCGTAGGGCAAAGGGTGTGAAGCAATCTCCGGTCAACGAGTTGACCATTGATGATTACCGAAACTGTGTATTGAATTCAGATGTTAAATCTACCACACAGTATGTTATACAGTCCAAAAGTCATGTTGTATACACTATTGAACAGCACAAGCTAGGTTAATCAGCTCAAGACGATAAACGATTTATACTTACTGATAAAATTAATACTTTAGCTTGGGGTCACTATCACCTAAAGAAAGATGATGATTCTTAATTATTTTTTTTACTGTTTGGAAACTGATTTATGTATATAATACATTATATGTGCTTTGAAACTGATTTATTGTGTGAAAACTGATTTCTGTATGTAATGCCTTATATATGCTATGAAACTGATTTATTGTGTGAAAACTGATTTCTGTACATAATACATTATATATGCTTTGAAACTGATTTATTGTGTGAAAACTAACAAAAAATGTTTTGTAACTGATTTACAGTGAGCAAGGAAAAAAAAGTGATTTGCAACTGATTTATTGTGTGAAAATAAAAATACATTTTACATTATTTTTCTTTCATTTCATCACGATGTTCCTTTCTGCAACCTCTACAGTTCATTTTAATAGGAGGTGGACCATCAATCTGACAACATGCATTCAAGTTGTAATGCTTATAACAATGCTGATACTTAGAAATAAGAGCATCATTCTTAAACACTTGTGGCAACCTGTGAAAGTTGTGTGAAATATCACATATAGATGGTAACAGTTGTGTAGGAAATAAATAACAATCAATTGCATTCAAATGTTGACACTGGACAAGTTTCTTATAAATTTCAGAAAGCACTTTACAAATGTTTTTCAATTCAATCCACTCGAACAAGAAGTTAGCATCGGCATCAGCCATAAAAGTAGTAGCTCCCTCTTTCTTTCCAGCACACCAGTTGAATCCATAGTCTTCCAGTCGGAGCATTTCGATATCTTCAGGAATAATTTGTTGCAGAATACTTAAGACGAACGGACACAGTAGGTCTTGTGAAAACACCAGCGTTTTACAGTCACTGTTTTCTTTTAGTAGTGATTGAATGGAAGAGTTCAGTGCATTGAAAGAGGCTTCTGTGTCTAGAACCTGTAGTATACATTCACTTCCAGCACTTAAATTTGCCACTAACACTCTCACTGACTGCTCGTCTGAACTGGTATTAATTATCAAAATTTTGTCCATTCTGTCCCGTTTCTTCCCCTCCGACGATGTAGCACACTAATGATGAAATGGTTGAGACGCACTTCCTTTTATATCTGTGTATGCTTTGCAACCTGATTGCTTGATGGAGTCATTTCAATTACTGAATCATGAATGACCAAGCAGTAAGCTATTGTATTTTTTGCAAATGCTTTTTTTGTTTCTATTTCGATCTTCATGTCAACGATGGAAGATTTCAGTGTTTCGTCTTGATGTGAACAATAAATGAAAAATATAGGACAGTTCTGAAATTCGGTGCGGTTCCTCTTCTTCTTACACCGCTGTCTCCATAATAGAGTGACTGAAAATTCGCGTACATTTCAAACGCTTTTGCTGTATTCTTAGTGTCAAAATCGACAGCAAAATTCTCCTCTGGGAATTTAGATGAATTTAAATATACTTTCAAGTCTGATATGTTTATTTTGTCGAATACACTAGAGTCAGCAGTAATCGAATTTCTATTTGACTGAAAAGCCAATGTTACATACCTTGCGGTTTCAAGGGCTGTATTAAATTTAATTTGCCATCTCCAGGAGTTAATTACTGGTGCAATGCTTTCAATCAAATCCCAGTGACGAAAAGCTAATCTGAGACTGATATCATTTTTAAAAATATTCCACAGTGATATTTGTTGCTTTTCAGAAACTTGGACATGTGGCATTTCCCAGTGCATGTTCTCCAACAGAATTTTCGATTTGGTATCTGCTGTTTCTGAGACAATACAGTTAATATCTTGTCTACTACGAATTCATGTCGAGCATTTAAAATTATCTTTTTGTAATCCTCGGCAAAGCCTAAGATCATTTTAGGCGGAATGCAGAAATTGAAACGTCCATCGTTATCGACTAACTCTTTCAATTCACTTCTTGTCCCCCATCCGGCATTTTGTAATGAGTTTGCTTCACCTGGGGTAAAAGATGCATATCCTTTCATTAATGCTGCAATTCCAGGATTACGCACATGGTCGATAGTTTGGTTATTGAGACGGTACTGAATTTCTGAAAACAGATGAAGCGCGCAGTTTTTTGTTAATATCAGTAGCTTATCCCTTTCCCTCTGCATTGACAAGTCGTCCTTCTATATACAGCAGACTCTCAGAGGGCAGCAGGTAAGTATTTTCATTTTGTATAACAATTGATATGGAATCGTTCTGAGCAAAAGCTGGTTGACCAAAAGGTTTATACTTATGATACTGAAGGCGAGTAACCGAGTCGTCGACGAGAATTTTTTCTCTAACATTCAACATTTTCCTTTCCTCCTTAACCGCTTTCTGTTTGATCAGTGAAAGTCGGAAGACTCGAATGAGAGGTTACGGAGAAATGTATCAGTATTTATAGCACTCTATATCCCGGTGATGACAGTATTTGTCTATTGTACGGAGTTAAAACGTTTTTCACTTTCCTCTTCCTTGCTTTTCTTTTCTTCTTATTATTCTTGTTGTTGTTATTGTGGCTCACATTGTCAAGACATCTAGTGTATTTGCTTATGCAGGCATCCTGTTGGTATATGATACCCATTCCTTTCTCTCTCTTTTTTTTTTAACGTATTTTCCTCAAATGCAATGGAACAGTTATCTCTTCCCCGTCAAAATCCACAAGATTCCCGTTTGATCTCTAATTGCCACACTTAATTGTGAAACGTATCTGGCAACTACTGGCATGTAAATGGGTGAATTCGGCGTTTCCACAATCTTATATCCTGGTGGGACAGTAGGCCAGAACTGATGTAATGTATGTGTAGGTTCTCCATTGTGAAACGACCCTCCTGAGATATTACAGTCAACACATAAGACGTTAACACTTTGAATGTTAACTGCATATTCAGCCGTCTTCGTGACTCTTTTGTCAACTACAGTATTTGCAAAACCTAAAACTGAACCTATATTGTTAGAGATATTGAAATCAATAGTAACATTACTCTTAATCTGATACCGATTCAGTGTTTTATTGAAGGAAATATTTAACTGTACTTCATATTTTTTCTTTTTGGTTGAGTTATCATTGGCAATCTTCAAGTTGTATGCTTCAATTTCTTTCATTAACGCTGAAAAAATGTCAGGCAGTTCATATGTTCCATGTGGCAGACTAACTTTGTCCAAAATTTCTACATCGTTTAAGTAGTTGTAGAAGTAGAAATTACTGTTGGCTGATGTAATATTTGGGATGGAATTATACGTAAAAAGGTTTAGGAGAGCAATTTCGTAAACATGAGAGGATAAATTTAGTGCAGGATTGAAGACAGCAGTTAGAAGTGACTCTTTACCTGTCAGACTTAATGTTATACCGTGTTCAATGTCCATTGTTAGACTGAAACAGTGACCTGCAAAGCTGACTGTTTTATTTGGAATTCAGAAACTTTAAACATAAATGACCACATCTCTGGCTGTTAAGTGACTGAAACGTATTGTAATTATATTTTATGGTACGGTTTTTCAGATATCTTACTATTTCTGGAGGAGGTGGTAAATTTCCAAAGCTGTCGAAATAGTACACAACATTACCTTCCTTTTTGTAAGCTACCCAATGTGAGCCTGGTTCATCTTCGGTATTAAGATTAATAATTGCACTCTCACGAGTGTTAGACTTTGAAGGCAAAGTATCTCTCATAAAGACACCTCGAAAGTGTGGTATCTGCAGCTTTTAGCATAGTGCTGTAAGTCAGTGTTGGAAAGTGGTCTTGTAGGAAGGCTATTTATGGAGAATTTTTTTTCCTCATTCCATTTATACCAGTTAGATACAGACCGAATCCATTTTTCCTGTATGGACCTAAGTACAGTCCTTTTCCATCGCGCAAAGCAATTGCCTCAAGTACACGATGATGCCTTTGCTTTTCAGCTAACTGCTTTCGAGCACTCTTTGCATCATTAACTGTCTTAGCAATTCCAGCAGCACCTCCGGCTAGTCCTCCGAGTGCCGATAAAGCAGCAAATATTGGAATTAGAGGTATTATTCCACCTGTTTTGGGAATAGGTATTATTCGTTCTTTGTCGAGCAATTTCCCCCTGGCTTTTGTCGGTGCAACTTGTGAAGCAATTTTACGAGCTACTTTCACAACTGTCATCAGATTACTGCCTGGCTTCACATATTTGAGACCACTTCGAACTCTTTTAATTATGTTAATCAGTACTGCACCAGCTGCTTTCAACCTTTTCTTCACACCCATCCCCATTTTAAGTTTAGCTTTCATTGCACCGGTCACAGCTAAAGCAGACAACTTTTCCTTCAAATTGGCATCTTTTGCCTTTACTCTGCCCCACGCTTTTCTAGCTAGAATTCGATCTGCTCCATGTCTGTCAGGCAAACTGTCTGGGTGAGATGCGTACGCTATGTCATGTTCTTTACACGCTTCATCTAGTGGATTGATACCAGTGTCACCTCTTTTGATTCGTTCCTCTAACATTATCCCTGGAGCGCAGTACGAGTAACCAGGCAAATGAAGTTCGACAGGTAACTTATTAATCATGCGATAAAGAAGAGAACCACCATGCTTCTTCTTCGTTTTCTTTTTCTTCTGTCTATTGCTGTTACTGTGACACATCTTCATTGCTCGAGTGTTAACTAAAGACTGGTCTTTTACAGTTTAGAATGTTCTCTTATATTAGCAATTGTAATATGAGAAGACTTCTTAGTGTGCCTGAAGATGCACTTCAAGAAACATGTACTTCAGCTTCCCATCAGACCTATTACTGAACACAGAGATGGAGTGCTAATGCAAGATCGAAGACATGGTGATCTATTTCCTGATACGATTAGATGGATAGTAGCAGGTCCCTCCAACTGTGAAAAAACTAATGTGGTTGTTAATCTCCTAATTCACGAAAATGGTCTCAAATTTAAGAACGTTTATGTGTTTTCCAAATCGCTGCAACAATACAAGTACAAATTTCTAGAAGAAGTTTATTAAAGAACCTAAATGATATTGGGTATTTTACATTTTCCAGTAAGGAAGATGTTATACCACCAGATCAAGCACGTCCGCTTTCAGTTTTTATATTTGATGACATTGCTTGTGACAAACAAGATCACATGAAAGCTTACTATTCCATGGGACGTCATTATGGTATAGACAGCTTCTATTTATGTCAAACATACAGTAAAATCCCGAAGCAATTAATCAGAGATAATGCTAATGTTATTGTGCTCTTCAAGCAAGATGAGCGTAATTTGAAGCATGTCTTCAGTGATCATGTCAATCCCGATATGACATTCAATGAATTCCTTGAAATGTGTAAGCGAGCAGAGTGGGAACACCTATGATTTTCTCGTTATTAGCAAAGATGATAATTTAAACAATGGACGTTATCGAGTAAATTTTGACAATTATATTTGTATTTAAGTCGAGTCTTGGAGCAACACAGATTATTAACGCCATGGCTTCTGCAAAGGCAACATCATCATCATCATCATCATCACATCATCAAGCATGAGCTGCAGTAACAATAACAACAACAGCAGCAGCAACGCTCTGCTGCTGGTGCTAGATCCTCAGTACAGTAATGAAATTGCTAATAAAAAGTATGTGGATTCAAAATTCCAGTCATACTCCAACGTTATAACAAATCTTATCGATAAAGTACATCAGTTATTTCAGAAACACGTAACAGATACGAATAGTGAAGGTTTGTCGCCGAAAGCAAAAGTAATAGAAAATGCTGAAACTAAATCTTATACTGATACTCTCTTGGCAAAATTATTGCCGCAGATGGCTTCTTTCTTTTTTACCATATATGCTACTGACACAGCAGTGTTTAAGTGGTTTGCATGAACCTGCTGAGAATCATGACGCTTGCACGAAAGCCTATGTAGATAACGCAATGGAAAAAAGACACGCATTCGATGTAACTGAAAGCTCACTTAAGCTCAAGAATTGTACAACCATCGCTAATTTAGCTGATCCCGCAACTGATCATGATGCAGCTACGAAAAAATATGTTGACGATACTCGAAGAAGAATTGAAAATTCTGTGAGACGTGTGAAGGAAAAAGTCGATTCTGAGATGGCAAAGCCACAGAGGAGTGATGTAGCAAGTAAACTGTATGTTGATTTGTTGTTCCATAAGCTACAAAATCAGCTTAGCAGCTTGAATGAGCTAAAAAACAATGTACGTGTAAATATGGCTGCAAAAGTTGAAGAGTTTTTTGACCTGATTAATGTAACTGAACGCGTTTTAGACGTTCAGAACAAACGTATTACAAATGTACGTGAGCCGATTTTGGATTCGGATGTGATAACGAAAGGATATTTGGAAAAGCAAGCAAACTTGAAGTTTTCTTTCATTCTTAGAATTAACGGCATTCCTTCGGGAGATCCCAACGAATTGGCTTACGTTTTACACAATGGTCAGTATGAATATATATTACCCTATGATGGCGAAGTTACTTTGCGCTCTATTAGCCCAGATATCGAAACAGTTGTCTTTGAACTGAATGGCGACATCCGCCAACTTTCGATGAACACAGAGATTGCTGTACGCAAGGGAGACAGATTCAAGTTCACCAGAACCGATCGCTTAGTAATCGGAAATAAATCACTTCATGCCGAATTTGACTATCATGTAATATAAATTAAAGGAATCACTTAAATTATGTTCAGATGGTGACTGATCAGTTGGCAATGACAACATGCTTCGGAATTCTTCTTCTTTGTCTATCGAAAGAAACATTAATCTTAAAAAACAGATCGTCAAAGCTCGACAGAACATTCGAAGAAAGCTGTTAGCTCTTCATAAAAGAGAAGCTCAAACCAAGTCTGCGCTAGAGAAGACATTTAGACCCCATTCACAGCCGCTAAAAGAACTGATTTCCATTAAAAAAGAACGATTTCCAAAACAAGAAAAGGATAGCACTACGGCTGCAGCTGCTGCTGGTGCTGCTGATGATAATAATGCTGCTGCATACGATGGCGATATCAATATCTGTGATGTTAAAGAAAGAAAAAGTGAAAAAACGTCAAATACACGTGTAGCAGAGACTGCAGCAGCTCGACTGCCAGCCTCATACTTTAATAAACCAATAGACAGAACCCGTGACACCGTGTATGGTATCAGATTCGACCCGTCAGGAGCTGGATGGATGATTGGAAACTCACCAGTGGACGTCGATGAAAATGATTGATTAATTCACAATGTAAGATATCCGGGAACTAGAGGTTTATACAATTTACTGTTCAAAATCAGGCGTAAGAATTACACCACCCGTGATCTTCAAAATTACGCCAAAATTCTCAAAGCAACCAATGCCTTTAGACAGCATTACCTGTCCTTCAAACCTGTAAATACAAACAGAGGGTATAAGTATACACACATCATAAAGCCATTGACTAAAATACTTGAGTCTCCAAAACATCACACTGTTGGTGCAGAGGGAGCGTCAACTTCTTCCCTAGCATACTCTACAGTAAAAATGACAACGACGATGATGATGAAGAAGAAAAAGACACTAGTGACAGTGATGATGATGAAGAAGATGATGATTACAAAAGTGACAAAGCGGTGAAAATCAAAAGTAAAAAACGTGCAGGAAAAGGAATCTACTATGAACCTGCCAAAGAAGAAGATAAGAAAGACAAAGAAAAAGAAAAAAATTGACATTAAAGACTGGAAGAGGTACTCCACTAAATCACGTACGGACTACATTCACTGGAATAACCCTAACGAACTTGTCGAACGTTTAGTTTTCCTGCTTGCTTCAAAAACAGCCGGCAACAACTCGCACGACAATGAAATTATTTCAATAGAGGAAGAACTTCGAGAAGCTGCTATTATTGATTAATATATGAAATTATGTAGTCTATTAATTCATCATTCTATGTATGTTTATAGAAAAATTATTTGTAAGCTAATCCTGCAATAAACATTTTCTCACTTAAAATAGCCTTGCTTTAATATTTTTTTATTTGTTTTCCTTTTCCCTTTCGTTTAAAGAGATGAGTCCAAGGAATGTCCTTCATAAAAAAAAAAAACCACACATCTGCAACATCTGGTGTATTCTAATATGTGTGTGTGTGTGTGTGTGTGTGTGTGTGTATGTGTGTGTGTGTGTGTATGTGTGTGCGTGCGTGCCTGTGTAGCCCGCCAGCTGGAAGGCTGCCAAGTGTGACGTAATGAACAGATGACAAGCGACGGCAGCTTGGGTACGGTACAGCAGCTAACCTTAGCTGCGTATATACGTCCCAAAACGTGTCCCAGCTCCCCCATTACCTAACTACTCCGGTGGATCTTAGAGGAACCCTTTGTCGTTTCATCCTCGCTTGTGTCAGTGTCGCACCCCTTTATGATCACGCCACAGGAGGTTACGAAGCACCACTGAAAAAGCGCAGAGACCTTTTGCTGCATCGGTTCACGTTCAGATTTCGTCGAATGGTTTCGTACGGTCGCTAGTGGTTCCAACCTATACACAAGAGCAACAAAGGAGTGCAATTAGTTTCAATGGGGCTGAGGAGGTATTGAATAGAATTGTGGAGAAGAGGAGTTTGTGGCACAACTTGACAAGAAGAAGGGATCGATTGGTAGCACATGTTCTGAGGCATCAATGGATCACCAATTTAGTACTGGAGGGCAGCGTGGAGGGTAAAAATCGTAAAGGGAGACCAAGAGATGAATACACTAAGCAGATTCAGAAGTATGTAGGCTGCAGTAGGTACAGGGAAATGAAGAGGCTTGCACAGCATAGAGTAGCATGGAGAGCTGCTTCAAACCAGTCTCAGGCTGAAGACCACAACAACAACAACGGGGCTGGAGGCCACAATATCCATAGAGAAGGGTTAAAACGTCGATGAGTGTCAGTAGCGTCAAGGATGTATCTGTTGCTCATCCCACTGTGAACTGTCGTTCTCGACCTCGAAATGTGTGGGAATCAACATCCCAGAAAAATGCTTGGTTCCACTGACGCACTTTCTGAACCCCATGAAGCCTCTTATTTTCCTTTCTAAGCGGCGAGGTCACTGAAATGTTTTCCTCGGCCATTCATAACTAAACCGCGTGATTTCAACGATGGGCGTCGCGGCTCTGACCTCCATAGCACAGGCATCAGAAGGAAAGTTATCAAAAGAGTGGGATGGGATGACGACTTTCCCTTCGCGCGACACGTACACGGCGGCGTTGGGCAGAAATAAAGTAAAATTTGGAACCAATGTGACATCATTACTCCATGTTAAACGTCACATGAAATTCTAAGCTCTGGCCGTTTCTTCGCAAGTGTCGGCACCTTGAGCCAAATTCCAAACTTATGTGTTGATAAATGCAGCGTATTTCAGTTTCGCTTCAAGATAGACTACTTGTAACAGAAAGGAACGCGCCATCACTAACAGTATTTAATCCATTGTTTCTGAATAGGGTCAGCGATTTGAAAATATTCAACTGAACTTTTCTCCGGTGTCAGCCAGCTTTTAGTACATATAACAATCTGTGCTTCAGTGCTGTGGCTCCCTGCCGACATAGCTACGACAATTTACTAATATAACACGTTACTGACAGTACAGTTAGCATTCTGCAGCCGAGCAGTGAGTCAGCAGTGCGCAAATAGCAGCATTACTGCATTTACTTCCAGTCTTGTATTTTAATAAGCGTTTAAATTTTGTGTCGAATTGTTTGTGCTCTCTATCGATAGAAAAGACGTTCTTTGCACACCAGTATTTAGCATGGACAGGGCCTGCGACTGCTGTGTTCGGATGCGGGCTGAGTTGGCATCCCTTCGCTTCCAGCTTCAGGCAGTGTTGGCTTCAGTCACACAGCTTGAGGTTGTTGCCTACGGGCATCACTGTGGGGGTCGGGACGGGGGTTTGTCGGGGACGGCCAGCTCGTCCCACTCATCCCCCGATCGGACTACAGCTGTGGCTGCCTGGGATACTGCCCACATTGAGGCTGACCCCTCACCCAAGGTAGAGTGGGAGATTAGCTCGAGGTGTGGCAGGAGGCTCTCTTGTTTTTCTGGCGAACCGGTTTCAGGCTCTGTCTCCGGCTGATACAGATCTTCGGCCGGACATAGCTGCTTGTCCTGGTCCAGAGGTTACCCCTCAGTCCACAAGATCCAGGCGGTCACAGAAGGTGGGCTTACTGGCAGTTGGGAGTTCCAACGTCAGGTGCATAATGGGGACCCTTATGGATATGGCTGCAAGGGAGGGGAAGAAAACCAATGTGCACCCCGTGTGCATCCCGGGGGCAGTCGTTCCTGATGTGGAAAGGGTCCTTCCGGTTGCCATGAAGGCTACAGGGTGCACCCATCTGCAGGTGGTCGCTCATGTCGGCACCAATGATGTTTGTCGCTATGGATCGGAGGGTATGCTCTCTGACTTCCGGCGGCTATCTGATTTGTTGAAGACTGCCAATCTCGCTAGCGGGATGAAAACAGAGCTCACCATCTACAGTATCGTCGACAGGACTGACTGTGGACCTTTGGTACAGAGCCGAGTGGAGGGTCTGAATTAGAGGCTGAGACGGTTCTGCGACCGTGAGGTCTGCAGATTCCTCGACTTGCGCCAAAGGGTGGTGGGGTTTCGGGTTCTGCTGGATAGGTCAGGAGTCCACTAAACACAGCAGGCGGCTACAGGGGCAGCAGGGGTTGTGTGGCGTGGACTGGGCAGTTTTTCAGGTTAGATGGCCTCGGGCTAGTACAGAAAGGACAACAGCCTCAAAGGATGCGGTGTAGTCAGGACACGCGGGGACCAAGCAGCAATCGGTATTGTAATTGTAAACTGTCGTAGCTGAGTTGGAAAAGTATCGGAACTTCAAGCGCTGATAAAAAGAACCGAAGGTATGGAAAGCTGGCTGAAGCCAGAGATAAATTCTGCCGAAATTTTTACAAAGGCACAGACGGTGTTCAGAAACAATAGATTGCATTCAACCGGTGGTGGCATGTTTGTCGCTATTAGTAGTAGTTTATCCTGTAGTGAAATAGAAGTGGATAGTTCCTGTGAATTATTATAAGTGGAGGTTATACTCAACAACTGAGCTAGTTTAATAATTGGCTCCTTTTACCGACCTCCCGAAAAAAGGGCTCTGAGCACTATGGGACTTAACTTCTGAGGTCATCAGTCCCCTAGAACTTAGAACTACTTAAACCTAACTAAGGACATCACACACACCCATGCCCGAGGCAGGATTTGAACCTGCGACCGTAGCGGTCGCGCCGTTCCAGACTGTAACGCCTAGAACCGCTCGGCCACAAATTTCGGCCCGACCTCCGACTCAGCAGCATTAGTGTCAGAACAACTCAGAGAAAGTCTGGAATACATTTCACATAAATTTTCTAGCATGTTATAGTCTTAGGTGGAGATTTCAATTTACCAGGTATAAACTGGGACACTCAGATGTTTAGGACGGATGGTAGGGACAGAGCATCGAGTGACATTATACTGAGTGCACTATCCGCAAATTGCCTCGAGCAATTAAACAGAGAACCGACTCGTGGAGATAATATCTTGGACCTACTGATAAGAAACAGACCCGAACTTTTCGACCCTGTAAGCGCAGAACAGGGAATCACTGATCATAAGGCCGTTGCAGCATCCCTGAATATGAAAGTAAATAGGAATATAAAAAGGGAGGAAGGTTTATCTGTTTAGCAAGAGTAATAGGAGGCAGATTTCAGTTTACCAAACAGATCAAACCGATAATTTCTGTTCCGACACTGACAATGTTGAGTGTTAATGGAAAAAGTTCAAGGCAATCGTAAAATGCGTTTTAGACAGGTACCGTTTTAGACAGGTACGTGCCGAATAAAACTGTGAGGGACGGGAAAAACCCAACGTGGTTCAACAACATTGTGAGGAAACTACTGCGAAAGCAAAGAGAGATTCACTGCAAATTAAAACGCAAACAAATCCTCTCAGACAAACAGAAGCTAAACGATGTCAAAGTTAGCATAAGTAGGGCTACGCGTTTAGTGTTCAATGAATTCGAAAGTAAAATTCAATGTACCGACTTGACAAAAAATCCTAGGAAGTTCTGGTCTTACGTTAAATCAGTAAGTGGATCGAAAGAGCATATCCAGACATTCTGGGATGATGATGGCTTTGGAACAGAGGACGACACGCGTAAAGCTGAAATACTAAACACCTTTTTCCGAAGCTGTTTCACAGAGGAAGACCGCACTGCAGTTCCTTCTCTAAACCCTCGCACGAACGAAAAAATGGCTGACATCGAGATAAGTGTCCACGGAATAGAAAAGCCACTGAAATCACTTAACAGAGGAAAGTCCACTAGACCTGATGGGATACCAATTCGATTCTACACAGAGTACGCGAAAGAACTTGCCCCTCTTCTGACAGTCGTGTACCGCAAGTCTCTAGAGGAACGGAGGGTTCCAAATGATTGGGAAAGAGCACAGGTAGTTCCAGTTTTCAAGAAGGGTCGTCCAGCAGATGCGCAAAACTATAGTCTTGTATCTCTGCCATCGATCTGCTGTAGAATTTTAAAACATGTTTTTTGATCGCATATCATGTCATTTCTGGAAACCCAGAAGCTACTCTGTAGGAATCTACATGGATTCCGATCGTGTGAGACCCAACTCGGTTTATTTGTTCATGAGACCCAGAAAATAAGATGCAGGCTCCCAGGTAGATGCTATTTTCCTTTACTTCCGGAAGGCGTTCGATACAGTTCCGCACTGTCGCCTCATAAACAAAGTAAGAGCCTACGGAATATCAGACCAGCTCTGTGGCTGGATTGAAGAGTTTTTAGCAAACAGAACACAGCATGTTGTTCGCAATGGAGAGACGTCTACAGACGTCAAAGTAATCTCTGGCGTGCCCAGGTGAGTGTTATGGGACCATTGCTTTTCACAATATATATAAATGACCTAGTAGATAGTGTCGGAAGTTCCATCCGGCTTTTCGCGGATGATGCTCTAGTATACAGAGAAGTTGCAGCATTAGGAAATTGCAGGGAAATGCAGGAAAATCTGCAGCAGATAGGTACTTGGTGCAGGGAGTGGCAACTGACCCTTAACATAGAAAAATGTAATGTATTGCGAATATATAGGATGAAGCACGAGATTCATTGGGAGAGTCTTTAGAAAATATAGTCCATCAACAAAGGAAGTGGCTTACGTAACACTCGTTCGACCTATACTTGAGTATTGCTCATCAGTGTGGGATCCGTAGCAGGTCGCGTTGTCAGAGGAGATAGAGAAGATCCAAAGAAGAGCGGCGCGTTTCGTGAAAGGGTTATTTGGTAAGCGTGATAGCGTTACAGAGATGTTTAGTAAACTCAAGTGGCAGACTCTACAAGAGAGGCGCTCTGCATCGCGGTGTACCGTGCTGTCCAGGTTTCGAGAGGGTGCGTTTCTGGATGAGGTATCAAATATATAGCTTCCCCTTACTTATACCTCCCGAGGAGATTAGAGAGATTCGAGCGCGCACGGAGGCTTTCCGGCAGTCGTTCTTCCTCCGAAACATACGCGGCTGGAACAGGAAAGGGAGGCAATGGCACCGTTGGTTGGATTGCTCAGTATAAATGTAGATGTAGATGCAGATAGTTCCTAGGTCAATCCTTGTGACTGCCCAATGAGACTGAACCCCCTTATGGTTCCTTCCCGATACCCGTTAATCTAAAAGAACTTACCAGTCTATTCCACACAGTCCCTGATACCTGTATTCGATACCTGTAGTCGCCTCCTTTGCGAAGTGGATCCAAGAGATATTAAGCTGAGCCCGAAATCCCACCATCGTATGGCTAAATCGAGGATTCTGTCTAGCTCCCTGCCAACACAGCTACGGCAGTTTACTAATATAACACTTATAATTCCTAGGTCAATCCTTGTGACTGACCTCGGACACTGAAACCCTTTTGGTTCTTTCCCGATACCCGTTAATCTAAAGGAACCTACCAGTTGTGACGTACCTTCCCTCCTTCTTCACTCGCCGGAGGAGACGCGTCTCTTAACGATGTTTGTCCCTGTCGGTATGACATGGAACAGTGCCTGTAACACTCGTAAGAACAGAACTCCTCGCGTGGCTTAGAAATATTCTGTTATCTGTCCGCAACAGTCTTCTCAGCTTGTGCGAACTGGTAAACTGCAATCGTTTATTTTTATTTCTAAGACGTCATAGTCGCCGTTGGCTGTATAAAATATGTATTATTACGATTCCAATTTCGGCCTTAGGGCCATTTTCAAGTAACACTGCAAGTTACATTCTGTCAGAATATAAGACTATCTGACATGAGTACAAGTCGTCGTCAAAATGCAGCCTTTTGACTGCGACAGTCCCACAAGATCCGATGAGTACGACACTTATTACATCGTAGAATGTTCTTAAATAATAGTAATGTCTTACTCATCGGATCTTGTGGGACTCTCACAGTCAAAAGGCTGCATTTTGACGACGACATGTACTCATGTGAGACAGACTTATATTCTGACAGAATGTAACTTTTGGAGTCTTATTTGAAAATGGCCCTAAGGCTGAAATTGCAGTCGTAATAATAAATATTTTATACAGTCGTCGGCGACTATGATGTCTTTTAAGAAATATTATATTACTGTGAATCCCAACCATGAGAAGTTTATTTTTATTTTTGTGCCCGGTTAGATCCGTGATGAAATAAAATCTTGATTATTGATATTACGGTCGTTTTTCACGTCATAGAAAGCGAGGATGACATTTTGCTGTCTACTATTCCGTTGCTATGCCGTTGCTACGTCAAGTTATTAACAACGGTTCGACGTATCTCCGGAGATAACTTATGTTGGAGCCCAGATCACGTACGTGATCTGGGGTTGGAGTAAACGTTTTTTTTTTTTTTAATACGCCGTAATACTGGTTTCAACTAATCACTTTTCAATGTCCATTATTCATGTACTCACTTAGTCACTTAAAATGTTTAAAAAGTCCATCAACTTGCATTAATACACATTTTATTGTCCGTTTAATGAGTTAGGTGACATGTAAGATTTATCTTTTGACTCAGAATTTATTGTTCTTTCTGTAATTAATTGTTTGTCCCTACATAACACGCACACCGATATATCATTCAAGATTAACTTCTGTTCAGTTCAGTAATTGTTACGCTGACGACAACTTTTGACTAATCAGCGTACTTGTCTTTCTTCGTGTCTTCGTTTTATTGTGTCCTACTCAAGAATACGAATTATTTTTCTGTCGTTGATCCATTGCTCTCACGGTTTATAACTGTTCATCAGTACGAAGGCTAAGACCGATAAACCAATATCACTCAGCTGAAGTCTATCACTCATCTTACTATACCGTCGCATCGAGAACGGTAAAGATTAACTTTGCTCAGTCGAATGACTAAGCAATACTACAGTCTCTACCTCACGAATTATCAAACTTCCAAAACTAAAACCATCTAATAGCGTCAGCGTCCAGACAACTATCGCAAAAGTACTCTAGAGCGACTCAAGAGCAACTAACTAACTGAACATTTCGATATCCAAGTTGCATTGTAGTCGCATTAAATTTCCTTTTAGATGCGGCTACAGCTGTCTTCCATGGTAAATGTTTACTTTGACTGAATTAATTTCTTGGATTTAACATTCCTTCACATGATTTTGAAATTATTCTGTAAATGTTTGATAAAGAATCTATGATAATCCTTTCATTTTATCTACCACTTTTGTATAATATTCTCAGTAGTTGAATGATGTAGGTGTTAATCAAAATTTTATCAGTGCAGATTTTATCGTTAATAGTAGCCGTCACTGTCAAGATGACTCACTTCCCTACTTTAAGTTTCCACAAAGTTTGTTAATTGGGGTTTTCTGTCCTTGGGGCGTTACACAGTCCATTGCACACAGTCCCTGATACCTGCATTCGCTAAATCTAGTCGCCTCCTGTGTGAAATGGACCCAAGAGATATTAAGCTGAGCCCGAAATCCCACCATCGTATGGCTCAGTCGAGGATTCTGCTACCTACACGGTCGCAGAACTGTCTGAGTCTCTGACGTAGACACTCCACTCGGCTCTGTACCGGTGGTGCACAGTCGGTCCTGCCGACGATACTACAGATGGTGAGTGTGTTTTCATCTCTCAAGGAAGATTCAAATGGTTAAAATGGCTCTGAGCACTATGGGATTTAACTTCTGAGGTCACCCGTCCCCTAGAACGTAGAACTACGTAAACCTAACTAACCTAAGGGAATCACACACATCCACTCCCGAGGCAGGATTCGAACCTGCGACTGTAGAGTCGCAAGAAATACAGGCAGTTTTTATCACTTCAGATTGCCTCTGGAAACCAGGGAGAATCTCTTACGATCCAAAGGGGAAGAAGTGTATGAAGTGAAAAACGTGCAAAAAGAGTAAAATAATTACAGCAAAAAAGTGACAAGAACCAGATATACAGTGACAGCAAAGAAATGCTCTAGCATTACAGTATTCGTCATATGATTGAACCTGTGCTTAACTTCCCTTGAAAATGGTCACAATGATTCTCAAGTATATTGAAGCTTGTTACCACTAAAATCGATAGGTTTTGACCCCCGCCTGTCCTTCTCACGGAGGCTTGGTAATTGCCACTACTAGGTCTCACATGCTTTCCCATATGCTGAACAGCCATCCTATCTGTTATGTTTCTACATGCCCTCGTCTCGAGCCACTTTATAAGATTTTCTCGAAATAATGTAGTTTAAAACTGACTTTGTGCTATTGAACGTTAGCTATATTTATCACTCATTGTTGTCCTTTTATCACAGAGATTTTTTTCTTTACGTCGGGATTGTTTGATAGAAATATGTCCCGTATAAGGTTCTGTCTGATAATGTTGGAACACAACGCAAAAATTATGATTATCTGTTGTTCCAAGATGGAATAAACTAAACTTTCAAATGCAGTAGTCTGCTCTGTGCCACGATTGTTGTTGGAACTTTCACACTGAAACTTTAAATTTAATGAGGGTAAACAAAAGCATTTGATACCCTTGCGCGAAAGTCCTTAAGCTTATACACATATCTGTCTCCTGCTGGCTTGCTGCCTGCATAGTGTGTAGAAATTGCAGACTTAGTCGCCTCACACCGTGATATGGTAGGATAGCGGAGGAATATCTTACCTTAGTTTGTTGCTCTGATATATCTAATATTTACCTTAACAGGAAAACAGGACATCCATTCCCCATTATAACTTCCCAGTCACCTTGGAGAATCCTTTCCGTGTGAAAGATGTTACGAGTTGTGGCACTTCCTTCCTCATGCACTCGTTGGTGAGCAAAGAGAAGAAAGAAGCGAACATGGAGCTATGTCAGCGCATTCATCAGTACGGTGGAGGCCAGTGTTGCCGGCAAATTGGAGAGCAATGAAAAGAGAACGCGTTCCTAAGGTTGTGTGACAATCAGAAAACTTTTAGCCGACATAAAAAAATGGCTCTGAGCACTATGGGACTCAACTGCTTTTGGTCATTAGTCCCCTAGAACTTAGAACTAGTTAAACCTAACTAACCTAAGGACATCACAAACATCCATGCCCGAGGCAGGATTCGAACCTGCGACCGTAGCGGTCTTGCGGTTCCAGACTGCAGCGCCTTTAACCGCACGGCCACTTCGGCCGGCTTAGCCGACATAGAAGGAAATAAATTCATTACATTTGACTAGAATGACTAACAACAGCCATTTTTAAACCAAAAAGGGAATGGTGGAGAAGATATCCAGACAAAATTCTGGTGGAACTGAAAAAAGATCAACTATAAGCAGAAGTGTTCTGTCAGCTACTAATGACTTAATTGCATATGACTGCACTACCAAAGATAGAAGGTCGATACCTGAAACAGGATTTCTGTTGCTAGTTGTCTAGTTGTAGACTCGCTTCCTCTCTTATATGTATTTTGGGGAACATCAGCAGCACAGAGAATTTTCGATGTGTGTGAAAGATAGACTGATACATTAACAGAATTTCTGAACAACACATCTAGAAAAGTAACGGAAATTGTCAATTTTATTTCAGACCTCAAACGCTTCGTCCTCAGAAAAGAAGACCACAAGGAATGGAAACCTAGAGATACTCTTTGGTTATTACAGCTCTTGAACAGTGTTGATAAGAAAAAGCTGTGTTCGACATATGATTTCTGTCAGCGATGTTCGTAGAATTGTATGAACAACCACGAAATCAATAAATATTGTAGGGTCAGCAGGCGTATGGCCTTCATTTCCCCAGCGTCTTTGTCGCCTGATACAGGGTCCACTTTTACAGCGTTTAGCTGATTTCATTTTGTTACTGAACTTTGTGACCAGACCCTCCTCTTGCCACAGCCATCAGGGTAACCTATGGGAGAATCGTCATGTGCACCACGTGTCCGTGAATTGTGTAAACATTATTGTATGTATTATCGTATCTTAATGGTTCGATTATCGCGTTCTCTGAGGTGGAGATTGGAGATCACTTCGTCTTCTACCTAAACGAACGTGGGAAATAAAAAACTCATGCAGTCTGGCCCATGCACCATCCCACTGTCGTTACTTTGTTGCGCTTATTCGATCTGGTTGTGGTTTACCTCCCAGAATCACAAGCTGTAGCACTGAGCGTTACTGTGTACGAGCAAGGCTTCAAAATCTAAGAACTACTCGTAATTAAAATGCATGCGAGGACACAGAAGGTATAATTTCCACAGAAGAAAAATGCACATTAAACATCATTCAAGATTGTAAACATTGTATTCGGGTTCTTCATAGAAGAATTTACTATATTTAGGAAGAAGTAAGTCGGTTGCAAAAGCTGAAAAATGGCGAGGGCTCTGTGTAGCCGGCGCAAGCAAGTAGCGGAAACATCCATTTCCTTGATGGTGGGTTAGTTATCAGTTACATCACAGCCGTTTCCGTGATAGTCGCCGGGATTCATTAGCTAGAGAATTCTTCAGCATCATAGCAGCTCTAAAATAAGGTTTGAAAGTGGCCTATTCCTTAGACGGTTATTAGTTATCACGTTTCAGGAAGTAAAACAAAGGATACATACATTACATGGATGGACGACATCAAGTATTTTATATTCTGAATTGTAGATCCGGTAGCGATGATACAATTGCAATGGATGTGAAAGGACGGTTGCAAATGGGCAGTGTAATTAATTGAACTGTGTACCACTGATTCCCTATTAGTTGGAATAATTAGTCCCACCTGTCAAGCTTGTGTTGCCGTGACCATGGAGGCACAGAACTCGTTCTCGCTCAGCAGGTGTTTCTGCTAGCTCAATAAAACTTTTTGATGGGTCAGCAGGGGACTGCAACAGCCCAGAAGACAAAGAGATCTGGCAAAACTTCAGATTCACTGACCATAAGACACATTAAATACGATTTAACCTGTTACATTCTATTTGTGGATAATACCCACACAAATTAAGCAACAACATGGCACGAAAACGTCTAGCTGTGGGAAAAGAATAAACAGGAGGAATCACTGAACACATGAATTAAAGTAGGAATAACTCATCCAGCCATTACAGAAAGAGAGTGCAAACTGATAATCATGCCGGTAGTCTTTAATAGCCAAGAGATCTTCGTCAGAATGACAAGGTCAGCACGAAGTAATTTGTGTCTGAAATATGGATATCTTCGTCACTTCCGTCGATCGAAATGCTAAAGCAAGCATCACGAGGAAAATCATGGACTAAATTACCGCGAACGCTTTGCTGAATAACTGTAGAACTTACACTGACAGTAGGGCCTATGGCTGCTACCAAGTGCAGGATCCATGCACGTAGAGTTGAAAATTTCGGCGACACCACCGCAAGTGCTGTCACGAAGTGTCACTGACCAGGACAGCCATCATCTGGCTTGGCGGGAGCTTCCCTCCTCACTTTTGTCACACCAGACGTCCGCCGGCAGGAAGCGGGTCCCGTAGCCAACCTAAGAAGGGTCCATCCACCGATAGCCTGGCCTCCGAACTCAGGAATTGGGGGTACTCAACTGGCGCCAGTTCGACGAAGGTGGGTACGTGTGGTACCCTTGTGCCTCGAGGTATCCATGGCTTCAAATTTGAAAGTAACATCTCGGAAACCTCGAAAGAATTTCGTCATTTTACAGATCACTAAGAAAAATTAATCCGTGGTTTGGAATAATTCTCCGTTTAGGCACATCATCGAGGATTCAGGTTGCCCAGGAAATTTTTTTAAATTACTCATTAAAGTCGTTCATTAAATTTGTCGACTCTTGAATGAACAATTTGAGCAGTTCATGTGTTATATCATTACACACGCAGTTTTTTATACAGTCTGATTCTGCGATCGGAAATGTAAATTAAGTTTTACTTACAAACATCTCTGAGCCGTAACTGATCTCTGGTGCCAGGTGAGTGTCGGCTCTTTGTCCATTAGCTTGCTTTGCCACGTGAAGTTTAAAAGCGTGACGCGGAGGAGGGATACCACTGAGTGGGTCGGCGAAGCGAGGCTACGTTGGTGTAGCGGAATTGGGGTTAGCAGTGTCCACAGTGGAAGCCGTTCTTTCCATGGGAGATTAAGGCCGAGGTGTAGCTGTGTCCTATCCTGTGGCATCACGGAGTATATGAAACCCTCGCGCTGCTGTTATTGACGGCATCCTTTCTAGCGGCTGAGCCGTTTTTAAGTTCTGCGCTCCGAAATATCAAGTTGTTGGCAGTTATTTTTCTGCTAGAAACTGTAACGTGTTGTGATTGCACTACTTTACCTTCTGGCTCTCCAGCGACCGAATACTGCCCATTCTATACCGCTATTCATATTTAAATCAGTTTGCTGTGTGTTCATATTTCCTGTGTTACCTTGCGCTTACATTAAGTTGTGATCTAATTTGTATATGTTACCAAGCCTAAAGTATTCCTGTAGTTTAATTACTCTATGTTATTTACTTTTTGGTGTTGCGATTTTTCCCGGTGAGCGTATTTGTCTTTTACCGATTAGGAAACGTATTCCCCAGTATACTAGGTTGTACCTTGAAAATGAGCTTCAATGGCTGTGGCAGGCACTCACCATATAAAAATTATAATGTAAAGCCAGTGATTAAATGCTAAGCACCTTTAGTTCTGTAAGTGAGTATTAAACTACATTCAGTATGGATTATGTCATTACAAACACTGTAATTTTTTAATCTTTATACTGAACGTTTCTGGTATTCGGGGTTACTTAGGTTAGTTAAGACTCCATATCGCCCAGTGCTTCTATAACTTGTATTGTGTAATTAAATACTAACATGCTGTCAGTTTTCACTGTGACAATCTAAAGAGGAAAGGTAGAACCCTATTGTTCATAGTTTTCACCTCCTTGTCAGAAAGCTGGTATTTACGAGCCGCTGTACAAGCTGTGTGATATTTACCGATCAATTGATTCCTCTGATTCTCTCTGTTTAATACCTCAGTTTAGTGCTGCGTAAAAGGCTTACGGCTTCACAAGAGTCACACCGCATGGCTATAAATGGGTGCAGCAACACAATGTTGATCTGAAAGTGCATTCTGAGAAAAAGGTTTTAATTGTAAATCATGCTATTTTAAGTAAAAGGAAGTAGCGGATACTAATTCTGCTGGGTCCATCAGGCTGCAGAATCGACAAACTGAAATTGCAGGTTGAATCATTTTGTGTTTTTCTACTTTTCTCTAAAGTAAGTTTCTTTAAATGCTTGCTTAAAGTCCCCTTGACAAGGGATTGGTTTATCCTTGTGATGTTAAATTTTTTATGGAATTGTGATATTTGAATCTGAAGTTTAAATTCAGTTGTGATACAATTTCACTAGCCGTGCCTAGCACTGATTTTGTTTTACATTGAGGCATTCGTAGACAAACAATCTATCTATTCTTAAGAATTTGCGATTTTAATTAGTATATGTTATATTTCATGGGTTAATCGCAGGTGGCTGCACTCTATAAATTCAATATATTGTCTGTTTCAGTGTCTCATCTTATTGTACCATTTTATTTAAATAAAGTTTACCGGCTAAGAAACGGTTACTGTAGTCTGAATATCTATGCTGATGCCAGCGTGCCGTACGACTATGGTATTAAGTTGTGGTAAATAAACTTTGTTGTTGAGGATCCTTTATGGATTGGTCCTTTCAGTCATTGCAGGCTGGAAACCTGCTACCAACATGTCACTCCAGTTGTTATAGTGATGGGCAGGAGTGAAGCCATTGCTTCTGTACGTCGGAGAAATGTCTCTGCACTGCTAGATAACCCTGGATCCGTTGCTGGTCATTGATTCCATGAGTGGTCCCGCCTAACACAAATTGCAGTTATTTTCATTAGCAAGAAATACAATAGGGAAATCGTAGTGACGGAAATGATTTTGAACCAATTATACTGGGAATACGTTTCCTAAAGGGTGATAGACAAATACGCTCATGGGGAAAACTCGCAACACGAAAAATTAAATAATATAGAGTAATGAAACTACAGGAATACATTACTCTTGGTAACATATTCAAATGATTAACATTTCAAGATCACAACTTAATGTAAGAGTGAGATAGACCACTGCAAATGTGGAGTGCAGTTGCATTAATAGTCGGTGTAACCGCCAGAACATTGAATGGAAGCATGCAAACGTGCATGCACTGTATTGTACAGGTGCCAGATATCAGTTTGTGGGATGGAGTTCCATGTCTATTGCACTTGATTCTTCAATAGAGGTATGGTTAAAGCAGTATGTGGATGATTCTGGAATTGTCATCAGATGGTGTCTTATACGTGCCTTGTTGTGGACAGATGTGGTGTTTGAGGGCAACATATCGACTCTCTATACGTCATGATGGGTTACAACAGCAGTGTGGGCGAGAGTTGTCCTTACGGAAGACACTCCCTGTAATGTTGTTCATGAATGACAGCACAACAGGTTGAATCACCAGACTGACGTAGAAAGTTTCAGTCAGGGTGCGTGGAATAACCATGAGAGTGCTTCTGCTGTCATACGGAGTCATGTCACAGACTATAACTGCAGATGTAGGCCCAGTGTCTCTAGCACACAGGCAGGTTGGTTGCAGGTCACCAAGTCTGGCATCCTTCCAAGCGACACACGGCCGCCACTGGCTCCGTGGCAGAACGAGTTTTCATCAGAAAACACAATAGGCCTGCACCCTGCCCTCCAATGAGCTCTCTCTTGTCACCAAGTAAGTCGCAAAAGGCTACGGTTTGGGGTCAGTGTAATGCACGCTACATGACGTCTGGCTCTGAGCTGTCATTGAATTAACCCAATTATAACAGTTCCCTGGGTCATTGTGGTGCCAACTATTGCCGAAATTGCTATTGCAGATCCAGTGCAAAGCGCCAGAACCCCACGCCGAGTACAGTGGTCGCCAGTCTCGGCAGTGCCACGTGGCCATCCAGAGCCGGGCCATCTTCAGACAGTACATTCTCGTGACCACCGTTGCCAGAAACCATCTACAGTGGTTACATTTCTGCCAAGTCTTTCCGCAATACGGAAGAAGGAACGTCTAGTTTCTTATAACCCCATCATACGACCTCTTTTACACTGTGTGAGGTGTTAATAATGGCGTCTTTGCCGCCTTAGAGGCATCCTTTCCTAACATCAAATCACCCGTCCAGGTTCAAAGGTAACTAACGCTCGCGCCGTTACAGCGTGTATTTAAAGGAAACCTTATTTGTATCGTCAAAGTGGTACTCTTACGCGACTTGCGCGAAATTTTAAGAGACTTTTTTTCAGATATACAAATAAGCTTAACTACTTCAATTGATGTCGCCCGACTCCTCCTTGGTGCTGTAATTTCTTTCTGTCAGTGTATTTACTGTCTATTCTAAATTTCTGTCTTTCACTGTAGCTGATGTAGTTAAATGGATTATCGCTACTGCCTAACTTACGGTTACTACTGCGTTCTAATGAACTCCACTTTTGTAGGTTATAATGACGTGAGCTATGTTGAAGCATTTCGTTGCTACGCATCAGCGTATTATTTGTCATTAAATTCACGTAAAACGTTTAAATGTGAGGTAAGCGTATCTTTCGCTTTAGGGCATGCATCTCCCACATCTCCGTCACGCTTGTTACTTGTGAATATTCTTCCATATGTTGTCATTTGCAAACTGGTCCTATATTTACGTTGATATCGCAGCGGGCACGTTGCATCATTGGTTGCAGAGTGTGCTTTGAGATACAGTTTTGGTCCTGTTCCATCATCAGGAAGACAGTCCCTTAACAGATTTTACCAGCCCTCTAGTGATACTTCGTCTCCACGATTTTGGTCTTTAACGGTATGATTATGGCCACTGGCTTATCCAGACCGCTTACGGCATTGTGAAATGATTTCGTGATCCACCAGAACGTAAAAGAAGATAGTTAAACCAGTCTTTTAACTTTCACTGAAAGTGTTGAATATCTTCACCGTCATTATTCTCATTACATTATTCAATGATATTTCAGTTAGTAACACTTTTTTGTATTCCAGTTATCTTCCCCAAGTATCTGCATTCAGCCCATCGTCCTTGCGTATACTGCGAAGCTCCATTTCTTAGTTGATGTGAACTTTTCAAGAACGTAGGGGTCTGCCGTGTTTGCGTCTGTCATTTTGTTCCCATTCAAAACTTTTCTGAGGCCACCGATGGTCTGGAATTCTCAACAAATTTTCAATGATAAATAATTTTCTTTCAAGCCTGTTTATCACTGTTCATTTACCCTCGTTTTGCCTTTTACTGCATCACTATTTTCTTCTCGATACTTGATACTCTGGCATTCCTTCGTAAATAACCCATTTCCACAGCTATTAGTCATATTTTGAGATTTGCATTTAATATCCGCAGTTCTGATGCAAATCAGCACAGATTCAACCAATAGACTACCCATTATTTTCTTCTTGTTGTTAGAAATTTTCTTGCTCTTTAAAAAAGAATTCACACATCCTATTTCTTTTCAGCTTTGTGGTATTCTATATTTCTTATTGCCTGATCGAATTATGCCAAAGCGTGCACCTAGACATTGAAATTTTTCACTTGTATCAGAACTGCTCTCTTGTTGATGAGGACTTCAAATATAGTGTCACTGTTCAGTACCTGGTATGTGGTTTTTGTTAGATTTATATGTAGTCGCCGTTTGTCATATTACTCAGATAAACATCGTATCATAAACTCAAGATCGTACTCATCTTGTCCAGAATGACTTCATCGTCAGCACAACTGAACGAAAACGTCTGCACATCAATAACAATGATTGCTGTTTCGGGTGATATACCGCGATCTTGCCTCAGCCCTATTGTGACCTAATAGGTTCTGATCATTTTCATTCTCTTCTCATCCGTGCCTTGCTGTATCTTTACATTCCAATAACAATCTATAAAACATGGTTATTCACAACCCACAGTTTCTTCTAAGAATTATGTCTTAAGATTTGCCTAAGCCTACAAAGACAGTGTTGAACTCCTTCCGCACTGTTTCAAGTTTCTCCATTAATTGTTGTAAAAGCGAACATGACCATAAACGATTTCCAAAGAAGTGGATTACGCGTATAAGACACTACTACTAGAGAGGCATTAACGTGAACTGCACGATGAACTTCCTATTTGGCAAAATTATTTATGGTAAAATAAAGTAGAATGTTGGCCACCATATTCAGGAAGATCAGAGTAAGTCTAAAAAATCTATATATACAGTTACATGTGCATTTACATCCGTACACAGGTGATTCTAAAAGAGCATTACCACCGGTAAACGTTTTCGAAAACATCAGATTACATTTTAACAATCATAAAATGTATCAAAAGCCTTTCGTTGCGTCTCTGAATCTTTCATAATATGAGGTCGGACACAAATGGTATTATGTTTAAAGTCGCTTCGCAATACCATAGAAAAATAACGTCAGCATTTTTCCGCTTTATAACGCACGTAGTTCAACGCAAATTCAAAGAAAATGCAGTTCACTGTAGTTCACGTCGAAATCCTTTGTCTGCTCCGCTTTCGCGAATACCACAGGAAAATTACATTGTAGCAAAATTTGGAGTTCCCTTGATTTACATCTATATGTCTGATCTGAAAGGGATCCGCCGCGGGGAAATATATTCTTCCGCTTGTTACTCAAGTCGGTTTTTGGAAATATGTTCGCTTAACATTGTTTGTGTTTAAATTCAATTTTTGAGGCCAATCGAAAAAGTTGGCTCGTCTCCGCCAGCCGTTGATTCGGTCCCAGCGAAAGTTAGCGGGAGTCCTTCCGTAGCAAGTTGGCCGCAGGCTATGGAAGCCAGGTAGCTTTCGGCTGGGGCGGGGGAGGGAACCGCCAGTGTGCATTGAAATGTGCGCTGTGTTCCTAGCAGGGATGAGCGCCGCCTTACGGAAGTCTGCCGCATGTGTTGTCAGACCTCACGTTCCTTGAGGCACCGGGCTCGAGCGATGGAAAACAAAAACTTAACACAATATAACGTAACATTATTGGGAAACAGCGATCTGTCAGTTACATAATATTGGCAGTTCCAAGCGTCATCATCGTCAGCCGGATGGTGCGTTATCTGAAAATGGCCTGCTACTAGAGACCGAAACCGGTCATATTTTTAATAAATGACTGTGCGATCGTGACTGATTTTTACTAATTTTAAATACGTAATAAACAAGTGTTATGCTGCCAAGTGACTGACGTTGTGTGTAATCCGCGTATTTTTAAATTACGGACTGTTGTTATAGTTCATGCGGTTTCGGGATTGCTGCAGAATGTCGTCGACGTTTTGCCAAGCCATTTTGGCGGACAACCAATCACTCGTCTCCAGGTGTAATTTAAAACGGAGATCACTGTTTCTTTTTCCTTTGTCATTACTATTTTTATAGTTATTCGCGAAGGGGCTGGCTGGCATCGGATAAAACGTCTCCAGACAATAGTTGTATAATAAACACGAGATTACAGGGGGCTACTTACACCGCATTAACTTTTAAATTCTGGCAAACACAATGATGAGAGCACGAGGAATAAAATATCAGCAGCCGTAAAAGACAATAGAATAAAGGGACAAAGTAATTAACTAAGCGTCTTCACGGCGATCAACATATTTAAATACATTTTTAAAACATAATGAATTGAAGTAGAATGAACCCCCAGACAGGTGTTATCACAGCCGGTTTACTGCATTCAACAGCAAACTCAGGTGAACTACATAAGAAGGAAAGGAACCCATTTAATACCTATGATCAAAACGCTGCACAAACGTTTTTAAGAATGTTTAAAATATTTTATAGGGCTAGTGTAAAGTATTTAAAACGGCAGAAAAAATCAAAAGTAAAACAGGTACTTACAACAGTGCCACAGTAGTGTATTCAGACGGCCCCAACGTTCTTAGTTGAAAATCTAACCGCTCAAGAGCGAAAATCGTCAGAATAAATAAAACAGGACATCGGCGCCAATAGTGCGGTGGCGCACTACGAGCAAAAAATCATATATAAATACAATTAGTCAATACGAAAGAAATAAGGAATGGTGACAACTGGGGCCTCGAAACAACGAAATAACAAACACCCAGTATCCAGTGGGGGCTTGTCTCTTTTGCGCTTTTGACCTTTCGCTATCTTCTACCTCGTAATTTCTGATTGTTACAGTTACTCCGACACGTCGTTAAATGACCTCACTTTCTTCCTAGTTATTACTACCAATCGCATCCTTTAACTGATCATTTGCTTATATGCTGACGCTAACGTTCTCAGTTTCCGCTATAAAATGACAGCCACGACCAGTAACAACTGGTCTGGTTGCTTGGCATAGTTCCTTTTCTCTTAATTTTATTTGTGAAGTCTTAAGTAATAGGAATTTTGTCCAGCAGTAGTGGAAGTTTCAGTTATGAATATTTTCGTAACAATAGTTGATGTTCCACTAACAAAAATGTATTTTTATGATTTCGTTTACTGTCCTCAGCTCGCCCTTTCCGACTACGTCGCTGATCTTTTGTTTCTGGATCGGAATCTACCTCAGATTTGTTCCACTTTCAGTCAGAAGCGCGCCTTGCTTTCCCAGTGCTTTATGAGACTGTCCTTTCGTCTCCTCACACGCCTTCGTAATTCCTTCGGGTAGTGATCTCTCATTCATTTCACCAGCAGATGTTGCTGACGATGTGCCACGCTGGCTCAACTGAGCGTCACCAAGCGTGCCAGAATCTCATTCTGCATGACTTAATGCAGTTACTTGTACCGGGTTTCTCTGCTAATTATTTTTTCTGTCCTAATCCCTCTCCCTCCGTCTTTTCAAGACTTTCTCTGATGCCTACACGGATCTGCAAGGTACTTTGTCATCACGCGACCTTCACTTCCTTTAGCTTTGGAATCTGATTAGTTGTGAGTATTTCCTTCTTTACACTCTTGATGAGCTGTTTTCCATTATCGCCAGCGGGTACGCGTACAGCCTTCTCACTACATTCAGATTCTCTCTTAAACGCTGCCTTCACCTCCTTGGCCTTCACTTTCTTGGTTAGCTGAGCTTTCACTATGAGTTTCTCATCGCTAATTTCACTCAGTTCCACAGCTTTATCGGTTAATTTCCCACCGCTCTTAACTCCTGCTGGATCCATTTTCAGCGTTGTCTCTGCTGCTGCGTGCCGACTATGACGAATACTTTCCTAAAGTGGCTGTTCATTGAACTCTGTTTCTCTCCCCTCAACCGTTTCCTTGTATAAATAACTCCACGTAACAATTCCTTTCACTTCGCATATTGTGTTGTTTTATTGTAGAGTCTAAACTACTTTCTGACAAAATCACCACACTTTTGTCGTATCCATCGTCTTCTATCAGCAACTTCCCGTCTCAGGTCTCTAATTCTTAGGACTGCTGCCCTAGTCCGATTGTGTTATCCAAGTTACTTCGATTCCCCTTCTTTGTCTGATATTAATTGTATCCAAAAACTATTTATCTTAAACCACGTCTCAGCATCATATTTCTGAAAACTGTAGAATGTTCGAGTGTCCTCCCCTCTCCTGGAGTTGGTACAATTTCTCATAGTTACAAGGAAAAGAAAAACTGTTGAGATTCTACCGAAACCTTAACCAGAAAGCGCATCACCCCAGGTTACATAACATTCCACATGCAAGACATGATTGCAAGCTGAAAAGTAATGCTCCCATTTTTTTTGTGTGAAAATTTAAACATTTTTGAAGAAAACATTCGTTATTAAATTTCTAAATCTTTATTCTTCCCGTCTACATATTGCAGTCATTTGCCGCAAGAAGTCTCCGCATTCGAACGTGTAATATGTGTGTTCCTAACTATGCCTGTGTGTGAAAACAGGTTCTGTAATAGAGTTTCAAATTCGTAGAGTTGGCCCACATATGGAGGACCCTCCCCTTCAGCATGGCATAACCAGACCACAAACAAGCGCTGCAACATTTGCAACACTACGACACCTTGGGCTTACTGTCATCCACCATCCTCCATACAGTCCCTACTTGGCCACGCTAGATTTTTATCTGTTTCCGAAACTTAAGGAACAACTTCGAGGACCTCACTTTGGTAGTCATGCAGTGGCGCAAATAGATGACGCTTTAGTTCTGTCAACCAAGTCAAACTGTCTGCAGTGACGTTGTCAACAAAAGTGTTCGTCGCCATGGAATGCTGAGAACGGAAAAATAAATATGTAGTCTAGGGGTAGCGTCTTTGATTAATAATCAAAACGTCTTCGGTCCCGGGTTCGATCCCCCGCGACTGCCTAAATTATGATAAATAATCAGCATTGGCGGCCGAAGACTTCCGGCATAAAAAGTCAGCCTCATTCTGCCAACGTCCTTATCAAAGAGGGCGGAGGCGCGGATAGAGGTTCAGGGCACTCTCATGTCCTAGGGGTGGGAAATTGCCCCTAAAGGAGGAAGAATCAGCAATGATCAACGACATGAGGATGCAGAAGGCAATGGAAACCACTGCATTAAAGACACATAATGTGTATCCACAGGACATGTAGCCTGTAACTGAAGAAGTGTCATGATGATCTCTCCATTGGCAAAAGATTCCGGAATAGTCCCCCATTCGGATCTCCGGGAGGGGACTGCCAAGGGGGAGGTTACCATGAGAAAAAGATTGAATAATCAACGAAAGGATAACGTTCTACGAGTCGGGGCGTGGAATGTCAGAAGCTTTAACGTGGTAGGGAAACTAGAAAACCTGAAAAGGGAAATACAAAGGCTCAATCTAGATATAGTAGGTGTCAGTGAAATGAAGTGGAAGGAAGACAAGGATTTCTGACCAGATGAGTATCGGGTAATATCAACAGCAGCAGAAAATGGTATAAAAGGTGTAGGATTCGTTATGAATAGGAAGGTAGGGCAGAGGGTGTGTTACTGTGAACAGTTCAGTGATCGGGTTGTTCTAATCAGAATCGAAAGCAGACCAACACCGACAACGATAGTTCAGGTATACATGGCGACGTCGCAAGCTGAAGATGAACAGATAGAGAAAGTGTATGAGGATATTGAAAGGGTAATGCAGTATGTAAAGGGGGACGAAAATCTAATAGTCATGGGCGACTGGAATGCAGTTGTAGGGGAAGGAGTAGAAGAAAAGGTTACAGGACAATATGGGCTTGGGACAAGGAATGAAAGAGGAGAAAGACTAATTGAGTTCTGTAACAAGTTTCAGCTAGTAATAGCGAATACCCTGTTCAAGAATCACAAGAGGAGGAGGTATACTTGGAAAAGGCCGGGAGATACGGGAAGATTTCAATTAGATTACATCATGGTCAGACAGAGACTCCGAAATCAGATACTGGATTGTAAGGCGTACCCAGGAGCAGATATAGACTCAGATCACAACATAGTAGTGATGAAGAGTAGGCTGAAGTTCAAGACATTAGTCAGGAAGATTCAATACGCAAAGAAGTGGGGTACGGAAGTACTAAGGAATGACGAGATACGTTTGAAGTTATCCAACGCTATAGATACAGCAATAAGAAATAGCGCAGTAGGCAGTACAGTTGAAGGGCCATCACAGAAGTTGGGAAGGAAAACATAGGTACAAAGAAGGTAGCTGCGAAGAAACCATGGGTAACAGAAGAAATACTTCAGTTGATTGATGAAAGGAGGAAGTACAAACATGTTCCGGGAAAATCACGAATACAGGAACACAGGAATGAAATAAATGGGAAGTGTAGGGAAGCTAAGACGAAATGGCTGCAGGAAAAATGTGAAGACATCGAAAAAGATATGATTGTCGGAAGGACAGACTCAGCATACAGGAAAGTCAAAACAACCTTTGGTGACATTAAAAGCAACGGTGGTAACATTAAGAATGCAACGGGAATTCCACTGTTAAATGCAGAGGAGAGAGCAGATAGGTGGAAAGAATACATTGAAAGCCTCTGTGAGGGTGAAGATTTGTCTGATGTGATAGAAGAAGAAACAGGAGTCGATTTAGAAGAGATAGGGGATCCAGTATTAGAATCGGAATTTAAAAGAGCTTTGGAGGACTTACGGTCAAATAAGGCAGAAGGGATAGATAACATTCCATCAGAATTTCTAAAATCATTGGGGGAAGTGGCAACAAAACGACTATTCACGTTGGTGTGTAGAATATATGAGTCTGGTGACATACCAACCGACTTTCGGAAAAGCATCATCCACACAATTCCGAAGACGGCAAGAGCTGACAAGTGCGAGAATTATCGCACAATCAGCTTAACATCTCATGCATCGAAGCTGCTTACAAGAATAATATACAGAAGAATGGAAAAGATAATTGAGAATGCGCTAGGTGACGATCAGTTTGGCTTTAGGAAAAGTAAAGAGACCACAGAGGCAATTCTGACGTTACGGTTAATATTTGAAGCACGGCTAAAGAAAAATCAGTACACTTTCATAGGATTTGTCGACCTGGAAAAAGCGTTCGAAAATATAAAATGGTGCAATCTGTTCGAGATTCTGAAAAAGTAGGGGTAAGGTATGGGGAGAGACGGGTCATATACAATATGTACAACAAGCAAGAGGGAATAATAAGAGTGGACGATCAAGAACAAAGTGCTCGTATTAAGAAGGGTGTAAGACAAGGCCGTAGCCTTTCGCCCCTACTCTTCAATCTGTACATCGAGGAAGCATTGATGGAAATAAAAGAAAGGTTCAGGAGTGGAATTAAAATATAAGGTGAAAAGATATCAATGATATGATTCGCTGATGACATTGCTATCCTGAGTGAAAGTGAAGAGGAATTAAATGATCTGCTGAACGGAATGAACAGTCTAATGAGTACACAGTATGGTTTGAGAGTAAATCGGAGAAAGACGAAGGTAATGAGAAGTAGTAGAAATGAGAACAGCTAGAAACTTAACATCAGGATTGATGGTCACGAAGTCAATGAAGTTAAGGAATTCTGCTACCTAGGCAGTAAAATAACCAATGACGGACGGAGCAAGGAGGACATCAAAAGCAGACTCGCTATGGCAAAAAAGGCATTTCTGGCCAAGAGAAGTCTACTAATATCAAATACCGGCCTTAATTTGAGGAAGAAATTTCTGAGGATGTACGTCTGGAGTACAGCATTGTATGGTAGTGAAACATGGACTGTGGGAAAACCGGAACAGAAGAGAATCGAAGCATTTGAGATGTGGTGCTATAGACGAATGTTGAAAATTAGGTGGACTGATAAGGTAAGGAATGAGGGGGTTCTGCGCAAAATCGGATAGGAAAGGAATATGTGGAAAACACTGATAAGGAGAAGGGACAGGATGATAGGACATCTGCTAAGACATGGTCGGTTGGGAAGTCAGCTACAATCCCTTGTGCGGTTCCCATCTAAAAGCTATGTCAGCGCATCATTGTCACTCCCAGAAGGTTTGGCAGGGCTGAAATTCCAGCGCTGGCGTCGCTACGCCGCGTAAGAAATACAAAGTCACTAACCCGAGTCGTGTCACTGTGCATGGGTGACAGCTCCAATCAGATACACCACACACATAGACCTCGTTTGAAAACCTAATGCAAAATGAAGTGTAAAATTTCCAATTCCCAATGCTAGTACACTTGTGACGGCAGCATCCAAAGTCGGAACGATCACAGGAATCTGTAAAATTGCAGGAAACACACTTGTTCTTTAACCCAAATGAAAGGGAGTCAAAATTCACCTGAGTCGTAAATATTATCCATAGATATGTTCTGAGTGGAGACTGAAAAATCTTTAAACATAAATTCGTCATCCTGGTGGTGCATACTTGTGCGGAGCAACAACATTTGAGTGTGAAACACACTCATACTTATTTAACAATGGAATCGTAGCTATCATGAAGACGGCCAAAGCATAAGAAAGACAAGTATGACACTTTATAACGAGAATGGTGGTCAGTATCATACTTGTACACCACATTTTAAGACGAACTACAAGCACAAGCAATCCGTCGCCATGTACTTGGCTGTACATGCTGTCTGGAGTCAACCATCACGCCCTCTCAGTGTGAGGGAAACGACACTTCCATCAATACACTACAGTTATATGAATCATGTGGTTCGGCGTGTAGCGCAGGCAGCCGGCGGCTGCTCACAGGGATACCCAGACAAAAAGCATAAAACCAAGCCGACCGCCGGTAGTAGAAATTTTTAAGCCAATGTTGCAACATTGATTTTTTTTTTTTTTGCAATTAGCGAATATAGTACCGAAATCAATGAAACTTTTACCTAAAGAAGTGTAAACTCACTCTTCAGATGTGATCTTATGATTAATACAACTAAAAGCTTACCGACAGCTTCGAATCTTGTAATGAAACCAGCGAATATATTACAAAACAAGCAGTTCTTCATGTATACCGGGGAATTTTACATCAAATCCAGCCCTCCCCCCTTTCCGTTGGACTGTAAAAAAAAATGTAATTACCGCTGAGTACAAACATCCTAATGATTATTTAGCGCTATTCAACGGTCGTTAGGTCCTTATCTTCAAGTAAAATCAGCAGAGCTGTACTGACATGATACGCAGAACTCACGAAACTTTTGTCATCCCTGCCATACATTCACAGTAGGGCATTCCCAGCAAGCAGTCCACGGTCACATCGCAGTAGACTCGCGGTGGTGACATGGTGGTCACAGAGATGCGGAGCTATTAATGCCCCCACCCCCCTCCTTCCCTGCCACATAAGAGGAGATAGCTGCACCAGACAGTTGTGCTAGAAAGTGTCATTCTATGGAGCGGAAAGTCTCGGTATTTGTTCCCTCATCAGTCTGTCGCACGATTTGTATCTGTCACAATTTCTTATGACTCTCTTGATCTTTGTTTTTATTGCGGCAAACACTGTAGCTATAAATCGTAACCTAACGCCTACTTCTTTTTTAGTCAAGCATGTTACAAATTCGTTAAGTTGGCAGAGCGATAAATAGTGTTGGAGTCTGAGTAATTGAGTTCCATGTAGTCTACATTTCAGTTAACGGCTTTATCAAACGAAATGTTGCTAAATGTAGTTGTTCTGCCAGCTATAGAAACTTGTCAAACGCCTTCCCGCATTTTAGATGCACATCGTGGTCTTCCTACTACCACGTGGATACATTAGAGGGCAGTGCTTCACAATCTACATCACAGGGATGCATATGACATAGGAGTAATGCGGCCGGCCGTGGTGGCCGAGCGGTTCTAGGCGCTTCAATCCGGAACAGCGCGACTGCTACGGTCGCAGGTTCGAATCTTGCCTCGGGCATGGATGTGTGTGATGTCCTTAGGTTAGTTAGGTTTAAGTAGTTCTAAGTTCTAGGGGACTGATGACCTTAAATGTTAGGTCCCACAGTGCTCAGAGCCATTTGAACCATTCGATGTAATATAATGGTTATTTATGTGAAGAGTAACTGTGGAGTTTCAAGTAGTACCTAAATGATGTATTCCTTTAGTAACGGTACTTAATAAATTCATCTGTAAAATGCAATACCTAGACTGAAGTGAGATGACAACAGACATGCAGGTATGGGTAGCATTCTTCTGTGCTGGGAGGAGTGTGATGTAACTACTGTGGGAGTTATCTCAGCACTACTCCTCTAACTAATACTGTATATAGTGGACATATGTTCCATTACCACGAGTTTCTAATCTGATTTGCTGTTCGTAATGCTACCTGCTATTAATACTAAGAGCGCTTGTCATATTTCGAGAAAACCTAAGTTTTCTATCTGATTCGCCTGAAGAGTTGCCTTGTTGATTTTGGCTGCGAGTGTCTTACATGTTAACATACATAACCACCTGACGTATGCATAAAAGGTTTCCATGCGATTTCTTTGTAATTTCTGATGAATTGTAAAGCTGATTGTACGCAGATAAGCCAAAAAATTATGAACACCTTCTCTAAAGCTTGTCTGTCTGTCCTTGTAACGAAAGACATCAGTGATGCTGTGTATAATGAATCTGAAAGTTTGTTGGCAGGTTTGTGGAGGTATGTGGCATTATATCTCTATGCACAGATCATGTAATTCGCGTAAATAATGGACTGCTGATCTGCGTACGTGGTGATGACAACCGATAGCGACCCATGTGGGTTCCATAGGATTTACATCAGGCGAATTTGTTCGCCAAGACATCAACGTGAGTTCACTTTAATGCCTCTCAAACCACTTTAGTACGGTTCTGGTTCTGAGAAACGGGCAGTTACACTGCTGAAAGATGACACTGTCGTCGGGGAAGACATCAAGCATGAAGGGATGTAGGTGTTCGCAGCCCTTAGCGTGGCATCGTTTACTTCCACAGGTCCCATGCAAGGGCAGGAGAATGTCTCCCATAGTGTAATAGCGCTCCAACCAGACTGCGTCCGCGGTGCGCTGCACGTTTCTTGCCACCGTTTATGTTGACGACAGCATTAGACGACCATCGACGTAGTGTAGCAAAAAATGTGATGCACCCGAAGAGCCTACACTTTTCCATCGATGGACTGTGGAATTCCGGTGGTCCCATGCCCACTGAAATCGTAATTCACGATGTCGTCGGGTCAACACGTGAACACGTATGGGCGGTCCGCTGAGGAGCTCCATCATCAATAATGCACTATGAACAGTGTGTTCCCAAACACTTGTGTATGCGCCACCATTGTGCTCTTTCGGTATTGTTCTGCTTTACAGAGTAAAGAAGCCTCAAAACCCCGCGTTCTGTCTAGAGTCGTGGGCGTCCAACCAATTAGAGCCTAGTGGAAGTATCACTGTCCTTCTACCTCTTTCTGTAGACGCTCACCACAGTACCACGTGAGCAATCGACAAGCTTTCCCTTTTTACTTGTTCGCAAGTTCTCCTAATAGTAATGATCCTTTGTCAAAGTTGCTCATCTCAATAAACTTCCCCATATGCAGCTCATATCTAGAGTGATTGCCGTCCTTGTCAGCTCCGCTTACATACTTCTGTTACCGTGTCACGTCCCCGCAACACCACAAGGTGGCATCCAACGCCGCTGTCGGCAGTGGTCATAATATTTTAGCTTCTCACTGTACAGCAGGATGTGCTCTAATAGCCCATAGCGATGTGTGGGTCGCTGTTGCTCATTTGGTAGAGAGTACTAGTGGTGGTAGTAGCAGTAGTAGTAGCAGTATTAATACATTCAATAGATTCAAACCGCGGTATCATGTATCGATACCACCCTACTGGCGTTGCACAGTTGGCAGTGGAATCGCAAGATTCCCAAAGATGCGAGAGCGGTCATACGGGATCTGGTGGACTCAATGAAGAACACCTGCAGAGCCGTAGCTCCAGTGGCTCCGTATCGTGAGCTCCCACTGTTGCCGTGGTACAGTACGGTCCGTGGCAGTGGCTCAGCCCTCTTACATTTGAAACCTCTTCACTACAACAACATCGTTCATGTTTACTTCAGGAAGCCTCATCCTTTTTGAGGTTGTGATAGTTAGGCTCTATTGATTATTAAATTTTTTGTAATGTCTTCCTAAACTTGAAGAAACACACGTAAATGTTCTGTTTGTTGTGTTAACTTTTTTGTTAATCATTTCTGCTCCTGTCCAGCTTTCCTATTACAAGAGTTGCTGCGTCACTCTGTAGCCCACCTCTCCTTCCCATTGTCTGCCACAACACAAACAGCAGGTCTCATAGTGAAATCAGAGTGAAATAGTTTTCCAACTAATTGTAGTCCTTAAAAAAGGCATTCTCAGCCATCTACACCGCAGCGACCCACACACCCTGTCGATGCCTGTCAATATAATTTTTTAACTAGCTGAAGACATGGCTTTATGCGATGTAAATTTGATATCAAGGCAGAAGAAATGTTAAACTCGAACTATCCCGCCTACAAAAAGAACGTAATCTAATGTCTGTTATAAGTGCTTTACATTGTACATAGGACATCCAACTTTCTATCCAGCACTCAGCCATAGCGTCCACGTTTACTAGCCATCAAGGAAGTATTGGAGCGGCATGCAGACTAACTGTGCATTACACAAACTACAGTTTCCAGACTCTGCGTCTATGACATCTACACCACTAGCATCACGTATGGCAGCAATGAGTACTGTTTTGCTCTGTACAACAGTAAACGTGTTATAAAAGGACTGTCATAATAGGAGCGTCATCAAATAGAGAGTGTAAAATTGCGTTAATTTATGAGAATCACAATTTGCTGACAGGAAAGAAGTGGTATCAATTAAGATGGACATCTGTAAGATTAGAATTCAGCAAAAATAACTGGAATATTCAACTCTCAAGCACTGAAAACGTTACTGGATTACATTATGTAAGAGCCATGCAAGAACAATGAAATTATACACCTGCAATGAGGTCACCATATAGTGCACATTCTTTCAGAAAGCTGACACATGTCAACAAAACCGCCCAGCATGTGATATCCTTATGCGAACCGTTGTGCATTTGTTTGGAGAAAACTTGCAGAGCTCCCCCCCCTCCCCCCCCCCCAGAAAATTCAGAAATCTCTACTATAAGTTTCTAGCAAGCTGCTCACATGTGACATCTCAACACAGTAAACAACAAAGCAGGATAACAGTATTCCTATGACGTTGCCCTGCCGGTGCTAACCTACATGGTTCTAAGTTTGTAATCGGAGACGGTGATTCATGGAAACTTCGATGGCGATGCTCTCAGAATCCGAGATAGCTAACGTCGGGATATGAGCACAGTCCAAACAAGTTGTTCCAGCTCCTGTAGCGTTGTGGTCGTCTACCCTCTCCACTCATCGTCAGCGTCCTGGCTTGCAGACCATAAAGTGGACCCAACACTTGTGTCCCGTACTTCACAATGAAGATCGACAATCACCATAAAGCATCATCAGAGATCTACCACATCCAACCAGAAGAAACCGACTCGCCTCTCCATTGTATTAAATAATTCCTCTCTGTCAATGTTTCTTAAACGCTATGTTTATGTGTGAATATATGTGTATTTCATGGTTTCTTTTTTTCACCCTCAGTTAAAAAGCTCCATAATGTAGACGATGCAGAATTTGATAAATTTAAGCACCGGAAGCAGGTATCAAGCCAGTACACATACATGCTCCTTGATGCAGCTCCTAATTGGTTGGAATGGAAATCGAGTTAACATGTAGTACCATATCCGTTATCTGCATCACTAATTCAGCAAGCTGACCGACTCCATGATTCAGTGCCTGATAGAGCAGGACACATAATTGTTTTCAGGCTTGAAGTTTCAATTACATGTAACATGTACACCAATCGTTGAGCTTCCACACTGTAAAGTGCACGTTATACATCGCAGCAGAAATGAGTCCCGCAGATGGAATTGTTTTCTGTCTTCCAGTTCCCACGATCACCGTCTTCACTCCTCAAGGCACTACCGCCGTTCAAAGGTTATGAAAGTGGTATCATTCGCTGCAACATACAAGCTGAATGTGTTGGAGAGTACACGCGTATTTGTAGGCATCTTCTCAGCTCATGTGTTAAACGTAATGGTAATATTTGAAAACCACGATGTTGAAACCGGATTGATAGGTACTCGAACAGCACACAGGATAAGGTTAAGGTTGTGGATGGGGCCGTAAATAGTTACTGTGGGTTGCACAATTAAACACCACTTCATTTTTCTAAGAGCCACTTATTTAGACATTGGCTTAAAAGGTCACAAACAATATGACTGAAGGCCTAGTTAAAGAATACTTGAAATGCTTTCTGGGCTGAAGGCCACAGCAAACACAAGAACAGCTGAAGGCCTGCCTTAGAAATCGAAAGCAGTTAAAAATATAAGGTAAAAAATACAAAAAATGCAATGAAAACAATTAACGGCTGAAGGCCTACACTACGCGTCTGAAGGACAACTATATTTAAGGTGAACTAATAAAAAAAATTTCTAAGCAAGAAAATTTCTTTTTAAACTTACAACATAATGGCTGAAGCCTGTGTAACGGAACTGAAATGATGGTGGGCTGACAGTAATTTGGAGCCCGCGCGTCGGAAACGGTCGCGCTGGTGTGAGACTGCCAGGGAGTGCACCCTGATGCCATCTATTAGCGAAACTGGGAATTAGCGCTATCTGTCAGACAATGCACTAAGCTCTCGGAGTCAAATGTATTCTTTTTCTTGGAAATTATAAGTTATTACTGTATAATTTAATGTTGTAAAGCGCTAGTAGTAAATCATTATGACTGGTATGAACTCCAGGGTAATAAATATAAATATTCTTAAATACTAAATGATTTCGGTAAAAAGGTGGTAGGGGAACGCCCCCACTCTTGGTGATACGAGCGTAGCTAGGGGTAGCTGGAGACACAGGGACTGAACAATGGATTGGCCTGGGGAGTGTTGACGTGAGCGGACGTGCGTAACTGTGCTCACGCAAAAGTGATTGTGCAACAGCGAAGAGGCGAATATCGTCGCCGTTTGTGGAGTAGAACGCGACGAATGGTTGTCGAAGCCGTCTCTATGCCACTGGGGCTGATTGTAAGAGTTCCTGCGCCCAGATTTTTTGGCGGACGTGCAGTAGCTAATACGAGTGCTACAGCTCGTAGTTCCAGCCGCCATTAAGGGCATGAGGCGTGAAGAGCTGCGTTAGCCACATGCATCTCACCACCAGCACCGACACGTCTACCCAAGGCAAGACTGCTTGCAATTGTTAAGTCGAACTTTGTATACATGTAAAAGGAGAATACCAGTTTTCTTTTATGAAAGTGCAGAGTACAGAATATAGTAATGAGTAAAATTACGACGCATGTTGTTCATTGCAAAGTGTAGTAACCTCAAACATAGAATAGTGAAATCAGACAGGCCACCATCGCCTCTTTCATTTACAATTCTTTTGGTTGTAGAATACTTTAGCGTATAAGAATGTTGAAAAGAGCAATGGTCACACCAGAATGAGTCGCCTATTTATAGTTACTTAAATTTTTCAGACTAACCTTTCAAGTAAAGTCACTTAACTAATTCTATATCAATTGTCCAAAGAGTATTATCCAAAATCATTAAATAAGTTGAAGGATAGAATTTTGTTAACCCAAGTTGCATAAATTGTCTTGGTAGTAATTACCAAGCCAACTCACAGAAATTGAGAGAGTATTTGCTTTGTAGAATCACCTAGAATGATCAGAAATAGTAATATTCAGAATTAAGTTTAAATTCAACTCAAGCCGTTTCACTTTGAAACGAGCCAAAAATTGATTTATTCTTTTGCTCCTTCAGAGCTGGCGACCGTAGTTATAAGTATTTTCAGGAGGATTCGACGGTAAGTCTGCTTCTCTCGTCGTGCTGATAGGATTATCCACTGCTGCTAGCAGTGGTGATTGGATACATAAGCTCACTACCAAGTTAAGTGGGTCAGGTAGGCAGTGTTACCGTGTGAACTGTAGGGCACTGTAGGCTGTGGATCGAACCCGTTCAATCATCACAGCTCTTTGGGAAATAGTCCGGTTAGGAGTGTACTAATCATTAGGTAAATACTGGCGAGTAACGGTCAAAAATGTATACGCAAGTGAATTTAGCAAGGTCCGTGTAGCACCTAGTTAATGTGGTGCAATGGCGAGGGTAGGAGTAGAAGTGAGCTGAGCTTGTGGCAGCTGTGCTGTATTCAAATATTAACAACGTGAATTCACTACTACCTCTTACCATTAGGACTGAGCTATTTACGGTTAAAATACGTAGCAGTAAGCGCAAAGGCGTGACAGCTACAAGTCCGTATTGGTTTTATACATACGGAATTGGGAAGCGGGTCATTCCGTCAGTGGAGGGGGTTAAAACAACAGAGTCAGTTGAGAACATACCCCATTTACTGATGGAAAGATTTGGCGGTTCGGTCACATGTGGCGACCGTGACAGGACTTACCAAGTTTGTAGAATAATGGCTGCAATAAAAGTGTTTTATATAAACTTGTAGTTTCAAGAAAATTTTAAATTTAAAATTCTGTTGTAGACACATATACCACAATTGGTAAGTTCAAGACGACAACCTGCAAAGCAGCAAATGAAAGTCCAATAGTAGGAGTTAAACAAGTAATACTTGGTTTAATAAACATTTCTATTAGGCACGAAATACAGCAGCATAAGATGGAGTCGAATAGTAACAAGCAAGATGAAAACATTACAAGGTCAGACCCAGAATTAGGGACCATAGATACTGTTGTAGGGTTGGAAAATCTTATAGATGTATCCACACCCACAAGACAGGAGGAACGGGAAGTGAAACCAAAGGTAGTGAAGAGTGAACCCAATGTATCTGTGGATGCAAGTCACAAGGGAGAGGATATGGAATTAACAAGTTTGTTAAATAGGATGATGGCGCAAATTCGAGAAGGGAATGCTAGTTTGAAAGCAGAAATGGCTAGTCATATATCCCAATTGGATGAAAACCTATCTGGTAAAATAAAAGCCAATTTAGATATTTTGAATACGCAAAGCCAACGTATCACAGATGTAAACAAATCAGTAAATAGCATTAGGGCTGAAATAACAAATGTTCAGAGAAAAGTCACAGAAATAGAGAAAAGATTTGATACCGAAACTCAGAGAATAGAGAAATCAGTGGAACCTTTGGTTAGTGAAAAATTAGAGCCGATAATTGAAAGTAAATTACAGGTGATAGTACCAGTTGTAAAGAAAGAGATAGTTAAAGAAACGGCAGCTGATATTGAAACACTGTGCAATACCATGTTGAGTTTTGATGCATGTGTGCAGGAGCAGGAAAATACACTACGTAATGAGATAAAATTGTTAAGTCAGCAAGTTCAGAATCAGACGTTTCTTAACTGTAGTGGTATTCCATTGGTAATGCAAAAATCGGAAATACTGAGTAGGGAGGAAAAATACGATCCTCAAAAGAAACAAGGTGGATGGCATCCAATGGATTTTATAAAAAATTGTGAACGTGTCTTACCAACAGACATGCCGGATAAAGAAAAAATTAATTTAGTAATAGACGCTTTAGCAGGTCATGCTAAACGTTGGGGATTGAATTTGGATATCGACAATTTGAAGTTTAGAGACTTCAAAGAAAAGTTCCTTGAGGAATTCTGGAGCACACAACAGAGAGATAGGTTGTGGAGAGAATTCGTTGTCGCCAGAATGCCAGAACATGGGCGTGGGCACATGAAAGAATACTGTGAAGGATGGTTCAAGCGTTTGGAGTATCTTAAAGATCGTAGATCAGAATCGGAGATAGTGTGGGAGTTGTGGAAAAAGCTACTTGACGATTCAAAGCGTTATGTAGGAGGCACTCATCGAACATTCGATGAATTTTTAGAAAAAATCGAGAATGAAGATAGGTGGCGTGAAACTAGAGAGTTTCGAGGTTTCAGAAATCAGAATGGAATAGTAAAAGGTGGTAGGAATGAACCGCAAGTTAACATGATGAGAGGAAGAGGTCGAGGAGGTAACTCTCATCGAGGGAGAGGACACTATCAGGGAAACGGGATGCATTATCAAAATCAGGAAAACTAAATACCGCGCAGGTCAAGGGCCTAACGCGCGCGGAAAGAAAGAAATGGCCCAAATATAGGGAAGACCGGAGTAGTCAGTACTATAGTAGGATAGTGCGTCGTTCGCCTGAAGAGCAGTTACATAAACGAAACTTTGCGAAGTATAATGCAGGGATACAAACAGAGGAGAGAGAGCAGGGAGGAATTATTAAGGGAAATGAAGTAGGAAAAGAATATCGGTCGGATGTGAAGGCTCACGTGAATGAAATAAGTACAATTCGAGGTCAGAGTGACGAATTGATGAAGGAAGAGTCAGAGAAGGCGTTGTTTGTCGGTAGGGATGGCAACTGTGCAGAGAGGCAGGGGCAAGGGGGGAGTGATGTGACTTATGGTAAAAGGTTCGTATGAATAGTCGACGAATCGCATCGAGAAGTAATTAAAGAGGAAAGGGTGGATAAGAAAAAGGGGCATAGTGCAGAGACGCATGCCGATTCAGAAATTACCTCGTATGCAGAATATGTACGTCAGCTCAAAAGCCAGCCAGCAAATTAGAAAGATCTTCCACTCAAGTGATTAATTTGGACCCGAATATGACAGTGTTAGAGAGCCATACCGATTATGATGTGTACCTAGTGACAGCAAGAGTACATGACTGTGATGAAGATTCTTTTAAAGAAATTAGAGAAAGTGTATCTAACCAAGAGAAAGAGTGTTGTGATCCCTGTAGTACTGAAGCAAATGAGTTGAGTGAGACTGGAATTCCATTAGTAGGGAAAAATAATGAAAGTAAGAGTGGCGAATGCACTATCCAACAAAGGGAAAGTAGAGAAATGGATTATAATTTGCGAGAATTATTTGAATCCGAAGAAGGTCATATTTCTAAGGAGGAGGAATTATCGTCAGAATCATCAGAAAGCATCCAGGGAGAAAAAGAAGTAGAGGAAGTTTCTGATTCCGCAACCGAGAGTTCAGGCATGACAGATTCGAATGAGAACGAGATGGCATTAAAGAGCCTAGACGAAGGACTATTGGAAAAAGTGGTGAAAGAATTTAGGATGAAAAGGAGAAAGAAACCTCCAGATGGAATGGTCAGTATAAAAACCGGAAAAATAATATGGAAAGACTTGGCGGTGGAAAAGGATTTATTATGGGAAGATAAAGAAAGTATGAAAGAGGACAATAGGATGGAAACAATCCTACCCATTAATGTATGTGGGTACGATTTATATGTATTGTTGGATACGGGTGCTCAAATAAGTGCTATTTCGCAAGCATTTTTTGAGATGATCAAAGAGCAACAAGGAGTAGTCATGATGCCAGTAACAGGTGTTAAAGTGATAGGGGCGACAGGGAAATGTAGTAAACCTGTTAAACATCAAGTGATGATGGAATTTAAGATAAAAAACAAGCTATTTTCGAATGCATTTTTAGTAGTTCCAGAGCTCAGTGCCGAGATCATTTTAGGCATTGACTGGTTAATAAAACGGAAAGTAATTATAGATTGTGACAAAGGGATAATAGTTTGTAAAGTTGATAGTGCGGTATTAGAAATACCATTTGAATCATCTAGAGTAATGGAAGAGAACCAGCTGAGATGGGTAGAATTTAGAGATGATCATGATTCAGGAATAGGTAAAAAATTCGATTGGTTTCTGGTGAGGCAGATAGTTGAAGATGGAAATAAGGAGACACTCCTTCGAAATGTAGTGGATAAAACGGAAGGACTATCTGATGCCCAAAGGGAGGATCTATGGCAAATTCTGAAAGAAAATCAGGAGGTATTTTCGGACAAACCGGGACGAGTGATAAATTATGAGAACTGCATGGAGGTAGAGGAGCATGAACCTTTCTTTAAACCACCATATAATGTACCCTTGTCTAAGAAAGAAGCAGTTCAAAAAGAAATAGATAAAATGGTTTCATGTGGGGTCATTGAACGGAGTTCTAGCCCATATAATAACCCACTGGTAATAGTAGGTAAGAAGGATGGAAGTGTACAAATAGTGATAGATGCTCGTACTCTGAATAAAGTAGTGAAGAGGGAGTTGGATCGTCCAGAGAACATAGATAATTTATTGCAGAAGTTTAATGGTGTAAAGTACATGACTAGTTTAGACCTAACTGCAGGATACTGGCAAATCCCATTAAGTGAGGAGTCTAGGAAGTACACGGCATTTTTATTCAATGGCAAATGCTACCATTACACAGTGGTACCATTTGGCCTAAATACTTCCGTTTCAGTGTTCATTCGGGCTTCAGACAAAATTTTAGGGAGTGAACTTAGTTCGCTAATCACGGTTTATGTAGATGATCTGTTAATTGCTACAAGGACATGGGAAGAGCACATGGAGTTATGCGACAGGGTGTTGAAAGCTTTAATTAAAGGAGGAATGACCCTGAACCTGAAAAAATGCGAGTTTGTGAAGAAAAAAATAAAGTTTTTAGGTCACATAGTAACACCAGAGGGAATTGAAAAGGATCCCGATAAAGTCAAAGCAATAAGAAATTGTCCGGCTCCCAAGAATAAAAAACAACTAAAGTCGTTTATAGGACTTTGTTCCTTTTATCGTAAGTATGTGAATGATCAGGTGTTCAATAGCCCACATCTGAACAACCTACTTATGAAGAACAGTGAGTATATATGGACTGAGGAATGTGAAACAGCATTCAACCGGCTAAAAGACAATTTGGCTAAAAACATAAAGTTATGACACCCTGACCTGTGTGAACCATTCCACATGGCAACAGATAGTTCAGATTATGGATTGGGAGTATCCATATTTCAGGAGGTAATGATAGATGGGGAAAAAACTCATAGACAAATAGCATTTGCGAGTAGAACCATGTCTAAGTACGAAAGAAACTATACGGTTTCAGAGAAGGAGGCTTTAGCTATAGTATGGGGTTTTAGGAAATTTCAACTTTTCTTATGGCGACATAAGACTGTGGTCCATACAGACCACAAATCTTTAATATTTTTGAAGGACTGCAGATTGTTACATAACAGGTTGACCAGATGGGCGCTGTTTTTACAACAATTTGCTATAGAGATCAAGTATGTTAAAGGGAAAGAACATGCAGTACCGGATGCTTTGTCGAGATTACCGGAAGGATGTGAGACACTAGAAAGTGTAAAGAATAGGGAAGATGTTTTTGAGGCGAATTACTTCAAAAAAGCGGAAGGAAGAGAAAAAGTTAGGGAAATATGTCGGAATATGCGAAGATATCAAAGTGATGATGATGCACTCAAGTCGGTAAAGGTCAAGTTTGACAATCCAGACGCAACTAACATAAGGGCTTCATATAAAATACATAAAGGTGTACTGTATCTTCAAAGATTAAATAATCCTGGGAAGTGGAGAGTATGTTGGCCGGAACAACACACTGAAGTGCTGATAGATTATGTTCACTTGGCATATGGCCATTGTGGTGCACGGAAGTGTACCGATAAGTTAGATGAATGCATTACCTTTAACAACATGGCACGAAGGGTAGCACAGAGGATAAGATCTTGTGATCTATGCCAAAAGGCGAAAGTAACAAATGCAACTAATCAAGGGCCCATGCATTCAATAAAACCTGATGAAGTATTAGAAATAGTAGCAGTAGATATCTTTGGACCATTACCGAAAACCATGGGGGGTTTTGTGTACATATTTGTAGCAGTTGAACTTTTCTCAAAGTATATAAAGCTATATCCCTTGAGGAAAGCTACTGCCAGAGCTGTGTATGATAAAATGGTGTGTGATTATTTTGTGAAAGTAGGGAAGCCAAAGAGAATACTATCAGATAATGGTGTTCAGTTTTGCTCAAAAATGTGGAAGGATGGGATAACTGAGAAACAGGTAGAAGTGGTACATATCTCAGCTTATCACCCATCAAGCAATCTGGCAGAAAGATATATGCATGAGATAGGTCGGTTATTTAGGACGTACTGCCATAGTAACCACAAGAAGTGGGGCAAGTATGTGAGTGAATTCGAAGAAATCATGAATTCATTAACAAACGAGAGCACTGGATTTACTCCAGAAGAAATCCTGAAAAAGACAAGAAGTAAAAGTCTAGTAGAAGACCTACTAGAATTTCCAGATAGAGTTGAATTAGATTATGATAGTAATAAGAACTTAGTAAACGACAAGATGAGAAAACAAGCAGATGCGAGAATTCGTCGTCACGACGAAAAAGTAAGGAATCCTAAATTCAAAATAGGTGATCTCGTTCTTGTAAAAACACATGAAAAGTCAAGTGAAATTAATAACGAGATCAGCAAATTTAAATATATATATAATGGACCATTTAAAATAGTGTCCATACCCAATGTGAATGCTTATTATTTAGAGTACCCATTAACAGGCAAACGCCTGGGAGTAAGAAACATAGTGGATCTCAAAAGGTATGAACCAAGAATTCTACCAGATTGAAAATAAATATATAAATAAATATTAAAGTAAACCAATATGTAAATAGTTTTGTTTCTTTTGTTCTATGTGAAAGGTAAATGTTCACTAAAATATGTTGCAGTATTCTAATGAAACTTCTAGTTTAAGTGGAGACTAAACAGACTGGGAAAGACTGAGCTTCTAAGAAAGCCTTAATAGATGTGTAAATAAGTGTTGTGGAAGAGGTAGAAAAGTGAGGAGGTAAAGTGAAAAGGACGGGCTATAAAGTAATAGGCGCATAACGTGTGTTTTACTTGCCTGAGATAAAAGAAGTGTATTTATAATTTTTTGTAAAAAAGATGTTTAAAGTGTATTGTGCTTAGAAGTAAGAAAATTGGAAAGAATATATGTAAATCATTTATGTAATGTTTAGCAGGAAAGAGAGAAAGAATTGGTGTTTAATTTTAAATATGTAATACAAGTATCGAGGTGTATCAGTAAGAAAGGGAAAACCCTTGGTAAAAAGCTTAACGAATATTTCAGATTCATTATAGGAGAGACTTCTTATTGAATTATCACTGTTAGATACTTCAATAAGAAGTGGGGCATGTGTAACGGAACTGAAATGATGGTGGGCTGACAGTAATTTGGAGCCCGCGCGTCGGAAACGGGCGCGCTGGTGTGAGACTGCCAGGGAGTGCACCCTGATGCCATCTATTGGCGAAACTGGGAATTAGCGCTACCTGTCAGACAATGCACTAAGCTCTCGGAGTCAAATGTATTCTTTTTCTTGGAAATTATAAGTTATTACTGTATAATTTAATGTTGTAAAGTGCTAGTAGTAAATCATTATGACTGGTATGAACTCCAGGGTAATAAATATAAATATTCTTAAATACTAAATGATTTCGGTAAAAAGGTGGTAGGGGAACGCCCCCACTCTTGGTGATACGAGCGTAGCTAGGGGTAGCTGGAGACACAGGGACTGAACAATGGATTGGCCTGGGGAGTGTTGACGTGAGCGGACGTGCGTAACTGTGCTCACGCAAAAGTGATTGTGCAACAGCGAAGAGGCGAATATCGTCGCCGTTTGTGGAGTAGAACGCGACGAATGGTTGTCGAAGCCGTCTCTATGCCACTGGGGCTGATTGTAAGAGTTCCTGCGCCCAGATTTTTTGGCGGACGTGCAGTAGCTAATACGAGTGCTACAGCTCGTAGTTCCAGCCGCCATTAAGGGCATGAGGCGTGAAGAGCTGCGTTAGCCACATGCATCTCACCACCAGCACCGACACGTCTACCCAAGGCAAGACTGCTTGCAATTGTTAAGTCGAACTTTGTATACATGTAAAAGGAGAATACCAGTTTTCTTTTATGAAAGTGCAGAGTACAGAATATAGTAATGAGTAAAATTACGACGCATGTTGTTCATTGCAAAGTGTAGTAACCTCAAACATAGAATAGTGAAATCAGACAGGCCACCATCGCCTCTTTCATTTACAATTCTTTTGGTTGTAGAATACTTTAGCGTATAAGAATGTTGAAAAGAGCAATGGTCACACCAGAATGAGTCGCCTATTTATAGTTACTTAAATTTTTCAGACTAACCTTTCAAGTAAAGTCACTTAACTAATTCTATATCAATTGTCCAAAGAGTATTATCCAAAATCATTAAATAAGTTGAAGGATAGAATTTTGTTAACCCAAGTTGCATAAATTGTCTTGGTAGTAATTACCAAGCCAACTCACAGAAATTGAGAGAGTATTTGCTTTGTAGAATCACCTAGAATGATCAGAAATAGTAATATTCAGAATTAAGTTTAAATTCAACTCAAGCCGTTTCACTTTGAAACGAGCCAAAAATTGATTTATTCTTTTGCTCCTTCAGAGCTGGCGACCGTAGTTATAAGTATTTTCAGGAGGATTCGACGGTAAGTCTGCTGCTCTCGTCGTGCTGATAGGATTATCCACTGCTGCTAGCAGTGGTGATTGGATACATAAGCTCACTACCAAGTTAAGTGGGTCAGGTAGGCAGTGTTACCGTGTGAACTGTAGGGCACTGTAGGCCGTGGATCAAACCCGTTCAATCATCACAGCTCTTTGGGAAATAGTCCGGTTAGGTGTGTACTAATCATTAGGTAAATACTGGCGAGTAACGGTCAAAAATGTATACGCAAGTGAATTTAGCAAGGTCCGTGTAGCACCTAGTTAATGTGGTGCAATGGCGAGGGTAGGAGTAGAAGTGAGCTGAGCTTGTGGCAGCTGTGCTGTATTCAAATATTAACAACGTGAATTCACTACTACCTCTTACCATTAGGACTGAGCTATTTACGGTTAAAATACGTAGCAGTAAGCGCAAAGGCGTGACAGCTACAAGTCCGTATTGGTTTTATACATATGGAATTAGGAAGCGGGTCATTCCGTCAGTGGAGGGGGTTAAAACAACAGAGTCAGTTGAGAACATACCCCATTTACTGATGGAAAGATTTGGCGGTTCGGTCGCACGTGATTAACTTATTGCACGGCAGAAGGCCACAAACAAATTTGAAACAACGGCTGAAGACCTGAACAACAAGTCAGATAAATAATTCAGAATAAACCCCTCACTTCCCATAAAAAAAAAAAATCCTTTAGAGAATAAACACGGCTGAAGGCTTAAGGGGTTCATGCAATTCCTCGGCTAAAGGCGACACATAACTCATGGAACAACTAACGGCATGGGCCTGGATTACAAACAATTTCAGATAGAACAATTTTTAAGATAAATTTTTTTCTAAAACGATCATGCTCAAAACTTTAATTTAACACGGCTCAGAGCCTGTATGTAAATTAACGGCTTCAAAGAAAAAAAAAACTTAAAACGCTGTCGAACTAGACACCGTGCTGGACGGCAACAACACGACGAGGAAAAGGATCACTGCTTACAAAATACGCGAACTACCAGGGCAGGTAACTGGAGCGTTAACGGCCACAGGGCAGAAAATATCGATGGTGCACTTCACCGATAACTAGCAGTCAATTTAATAATTAATCATAACATAGGGAAACCGCTGCAAGATTTCGCCGACTCCAACACGTCATACGATGCTTTTAGCAAATGAACGAAGAGAAGTCAGAATAGTTGAGGTTTCATGACAGATTTACTCATCACTTAACTTCAGCGTCCAAGTTCGGTGGGCAGCGAAATTGTCGCTCTCGCAGCTGGCACTTCATGATTGGACAGCACGTGCACACTGCCAGCAGCCCCTGCCTGGCCTCGCGCCGCAGAGACTTGCTTGCTGCTCAGTCCCAACAGACTCGCTGCATCTAACACGCAGACAGCGTTACAATAACTGGTCAGTCAAAACCACAAGCTACACACAGTTCCGATCAAACACTCCCACAAACAACTCGAACAATACTAAAACCAGTCACTGAGGGTCAAGAAGGACGAATCACAAGTCGACACAGACAGAGAACCGAGAAGCGGTTGGTGACCAAATGCACGTCGTCTGGAGAGACGACCGACAGAACGACCAACGAATGTAGTCCCCACTCAAGTCGTGTGTGTCGGCAATGATCGGGTGAGTCATGGCTGGCCAGACCCCACTGCTGCTCTGTACCGACTACCTTCAGGCGGACGACGTCCAGGAGACACTGTCTCGGACCCAACCATGCAGGGGGAACACTGGCCCACTGACCGCCCGACATCTCTGCACAAGGAAGGAACCGACCCAAGTCCAGCAAGATGACCAATTGAAGAGGCAAGAATTGGTCAGAAGACCAAATACACGTTCCCGCTGAGACGACCGACCGAACGACTAACCAACGGTCGTCCCCACTCAAGCCTCCTTCCATCGAACAGTGCATGTGTGTCGCCAGGGGTCAGCGATTACTGGCTGTCCGGACATCCCTGGCGCTCCAACCCAATTGAACTCACCGCACACAACGACCTGGAAATACTAGCCATCGCTCCAAAGATAGGACGACAGTGCTCTTATCGATAGCACTGCTGCTGCCACTCACGGGCAGGCAGGCCAGAAACTTAATGACACCTTTAATGGTATTAATTACATCAGAATTCAACGAAAATAACCGCTGTGTTCAACGATCAAACGCCGGCAGTGTTACCAAACTGTCATATTGTATGTGCGAGGAACTACATAAAATAGTGATAGTATATAACAACGAGAACACCACATGTAATTTCTAGAATCTAGAGGGTGGGACAAATAAAATTCGCCCAGACGAGTGGATACAACTGGTTCTTAATGTATACTTATAACCACGCCCCACGACGCAAACATTGCATGTAAGCCTGCCAAGTGATTGATACCGCTTCAGTGCGTAGTGCGGGCTGTGTCAGTGTGAGTTGAGCAGTGCGAAGGGGACGATGGTACTCACAGTCGACCCGTGAGTGCTCATTGTGGAAAGTTACGCGCCGACAAAGGTAGGGAAACGGTGTGGTCAGTTGTTTGCCGAGAAGTGTAACAGCGCCAAAATGCCAGCAAAGAGTGCCATGCACTGCTTAGTCCGAAAATAATGTCAGACAGGACCTGTTTTGATCAACTCAAAAAAAATTTCCTAAAACATGGCTGCAGTCACAAAAAAATACTTTACAGTCCTATTAATCAACCCGAGTGTTGCAAGAGACCGTCGTATCACGCTGATCGTGCAGATGAATACTCCACCTGGACCCGCTTTCTGGTCATGGGCCTAGCTAACTACCCAGATCTGTCAGCGTGAGCTTACTTCGTGTGGGGAGCCCTGAAGTCTAACCTTCATCGCAACAACCGTCATTGTCCTCAAGAACTGCTGCAGAACGGTTTGATTAAGGTTGCAGTAATTTCAACAATCCAGCTTTGATCCACCTTCAGCAACATTTTGCATCCTGGAACTCTATTCCCTGGACCACTTTTTTTGCCTCACCCTGCACGTTCATAAACTTGATTTATGCTAGTCCAGCATCCAGAGTGCGGTGTACAAGCATGTTCAACGGTGCATATACGTGTATGGAATTTTTGGAAATGTAGGACATGCGCTTAGAGAGCTTACACGTCAGAACACTTCAGACGAAGTCTTGTTACAAATTCAGTATGCAGCACGTGCGGTACGTCTCCATCATCACTACCTGACGTATTTTACGAATTACATGCATATTTATATTTATTTCTGTATACTACTTCGTTGAACAAAACTTTAAAAAAGTGAAAGCAAATGAATAATTCTCTGTCTAAACCGTGGATACTTCATCAAAAATCCTGAAATACGTTGAGTCAAATATAAAGTTAATATTACTAAAGTACAAACGACAATCTTTACATGTTCAGTAATCTAGAGAGACGCAGGAGGAAGGCCTGGAAGCACGCAGGAAAACTATAGCTCAAGTGAGTGGTTGTCCACGCACCACAGGATACATGCATATCTAGCAGAACATTTCTTGATATGAAGAGGGAAGTCCAAATATTACAGTCAAATTATTGCTGTATTGAAGGAACTCGGCATATTTTTGCATGAGATGAAACTTAACAGTTGAATTGTTGCATTGTCAGAGAGAGGCTTAACAGTTCATCGATATTCAGTTTTTTTCACTACATTAGAGAAAAGCTCGGAAGGTCATTGTTAGAAAAGGTAACACGTGTATAGAATGAAGTTGGCCAAAAATGAAAGAATGTAAAGGTAAGTTGTGCGAGATGTCTGTTGGAGGGAGCGTGGGAAGCTGCTAGGGCGATGTCGTGCACTGCATTGTTCGACTACTCTGCCCTGTTCCAGACTGTGCTGTCCCTGCTAAAGAGTTCGGGTACTGCGCCGGCTTTGGCGCCACAAGCTATGTAATCATGATATTATATCCGGAGAACCACACTACACATCACATAACCCGTGTAGTGCATTGTACAGTGCTTGGCATTGCGTCCGTGTACAGTGCTGCATCGTACTGGGTACCTCATGCATAAGGGTGGCAACGTGACGGAAATAGGCTTCCTCCATCCCTCCCTCCCACAGATATCTGCATAGTTCACCTCCAAATTCTTACACGTTCGAGCAACGTCATTCCGCAAAAGTTTCGCCTCTTGCAACAATCACCTAAGTTTCTCTCTAATGGAAGAATTGTGGCCTTGAAGATGTTTAAAACATCAGCTGTCTAGCTCTATCTTATTCCACTGGACAAGTTCGTATCTATCATGCTTTTGCGAAACCCATTGCCAACTCAGCAAACTGATGTCAAGCTGTAAGAAATAAATTTTCCCCACACTTCTTCAGTATGGAGGGTCTGCTTGCTATCAGCAATCAGTTCAGTCAGATGCGATTACCTAAATAGTTCAGCTATGCCCACAAAGTAAAGACCTGTGCTCGACTAATGGGAGCCTGCCTTACGGTTCAGCATCCCCTTCCGCATTGCAGTTGCTGGACCCCATCTTTCACTGTGGGATCCGACTCGCCACTGGAGATTTCCAGACAAGCCCTATCAACAGCATACTTGTGGAGGCAGGTGTCCCTTCACCGCGGTTCCGGCGCCAACGATTACTGGCCACTTATACCACACACGTTTGTGGCATGCCCGGGCACCCCAATTATCGTCTCCTGTTCCCTCAGTCTGTCGTCCATCTTCCAGAACGGCGGCCCCAGTCGGGTTGTACGATCTCAGTTCTACTTTCTGGGCTTGAGGTTATCTTCCACCTCTTTCCCGGGCCCCTCTGCGTACACCCCCGTGGTCTGTGCCCCGCCCAGGCCTTCAGTTCGATTTGGCACAGGGACCGAAGGACACAGCCCCTCCTGAGGTCTTCTGCAGCCGCTTCCTTTCAATCCTTGCCGCGTTTCAAGGCTCTGACGTTGTCTATACTGACGGTTCGATGGTTTATGGTCGTGTCGGCTATGCTCTTACTCTAGGGAAGCATTATGAACAACACTCATTGCCGGCTGGCTGCAGCGTTTTCACTGCCGAGCAGGTCGCCATCTCTGGCGCCCTAGAGTATATCCGCTTCTGCTCAGGTGAGTCCTTCGTTATCTGTAGTGATTCCCTGACTGGTTTACGAGCTATAGACCAGTGTTTCCCTCGCTCTCGTCTGGTGATGGCTATCCAGGAGTCTCTCCATACTCTAGCCCGTTGCGGCCGCTCTTTGGTCTTTGTGTGGACCCTGGGTCATGTCGGAATCCAGGGAAATGAATGAATTGACATGCTGGCCAAAGAGGCTGTCGCTGCACCAGCCTTGGTGATTGGCCTTTCGGAGAGTGACCTCAGGTCAGTTTTGCCGCAGAAAGTACTTCGCACCTGGGGTGAAGATTGGCGCACCCTGCCTTCACCCAACAAACTTCGGACCATCAAGGAGGCTACCGGATCTCTCGCAAGGAGTCTGTTGTTCTCTACTGGCTGCGCATTGGCCACACCCGGATGACGTACAGCTATTTATTGCGCCGTGAGGACCCACCTCTACGTCGCTGCGGGTCAGCTTTGACAGTGGTCCACATTTTGATGGCCTGTCCCCTTTTAACTGCGCTCAGGCAGACGTTTGTGCTGCCTGATACGCCCCCTGCTCTATTAACAGATGACAGTGCCATGGCATGCTTAGTTTTGCGTTTTATTCGGGAAGGGGTATTTTATCACTTGATCTAAGTGTTTATCCTTCTTTTGTGTTGAGTCTGGCCTTTGGCCTACGATTTTAGACCGGGTGTTTTAGTGCGTTTCTGGGTGGTTGGCTTTTCCATTTTTGTCTCTGTGGTCGGCCAACCACTGTCACCCTCTCTGTGATTTTAATTCCTTTTGTCTGGTCTCTGTCTGAGTCTTTCTTGTCCTGTGTCGTCTCCTGTCATCTCCGTTGTTTGTTTTTATTCTTTGTGGGTGTTTCCAGTTCGTGGAAAAAGGGACCAATCGCCGTAGCAGTCTGGTCCCTTCAATCCCACAAACCAATCAGCCAACTTGTGCTCGACTGGGGGCACCAGTCTGTAAGAGCTGAGCAACCACCAGCACACTGAACAATGAGCTAATGCATGCAGTACAGGTGCCACCAATGGCCTCTGTTGTGATAATGAGGTCTACACTCGAACACCAGGCCCTGTATTGTGAGCTCATATAGCAGCTCGTTTTCTATTAGGTATGAATTGCCCAGCAAATTTCTCTGGTTCATGGCGAACTCCGCTTTTACAATGACTTGAAATCAGAAACACGAGCACAGTATTTTTTGAAAGACACCACGTTTGCGCTAGAGACTTTTAAACTTTTTATCTCCACTATTGCAATTTCGGCCTTAGGCCATTATCAAGTTCAGATGTTTTGGCTTTAAGGCATGTCAACTTTATACACGCTGACACATTCATATGTCGTTGTCATTTGCTGTTATATGAAAAGGTAATTACGAGCACTGTACCTCGTCAAAACAATTTTTCGCTAGCAGTACACAGGATCAGAATGCTGGCGCTCTAGCATAATCACACTCTCCTACCATTGAAATAATTTGGAGCGAAGATAGTGAGTGATTGTGTGTTGGATCATATAAATGGATACAGTTTTAACTAGATTACTAGACAATAAGATCACACACCAAAAAGAAGGATTCTTAGCTCTCTTAATGTTCCAGACAGATACTTTAGAAAAAGCACTTTTCAGTCTGTTAGGTTTTCTGCTACGGTAAACACTCAGAAAAATAGGGGAAACGCACTAACATGTGAAAAACAATTACAACAATTAGTTGTCTTAAAACAAAACAAATAAACATAGTAATTAACTATGTGCCTTCGTGGCGGTCAGCGTCCTTTATTACATTTTTAAAGCGGTTGTAAATAGGAGCTCACCATAGCCACCAAGAGAATAAAAATTTAAAATAAAATAGAATTCGGAAACTAGGCGTGACAGCGGTAAGGTTTAATTACGAAAACAAAGCACATGAGATTTTCGGTACCCGTCACAGCTGCCCAACAGCGTTTCAAATGAGTTACCAAAATTTAGGATTTGTGACCTGATAACTTTGTACTGGGTAATGGGAATGGGGTTTTCAGTCAATTTATTGACAACAACGGTGGAGCAAGATGAGAACATGGTGTAGGAAACGGGGGAGTTGGTACAGTATGCGAGTTGGGGATGGTAGGCAAATGCGAAGGACAAGGTAGAATGGATGTCCGTCCACTATTTAGAGTTTAGGAGAACCAAACGCCGGCAGTTTCGGCTTAAGTCAGGATAGAGCGTTTGAGGAGTTTGTAGGTCAGAATAGTTATCAGGATGTCGACTTCAGGTGTCGCCTGTTAGCAGTTTTAGTCGGTTTCGGGTTCTGAGTTGGATGGTAAGGTGTTGTTCATTCCGTGTTAGTTTTCTGTCAGAGGTCACTCTTAAACATTTTACTATGTTAGTAAGAGCGATGGATTGCTTGTAGATGGAGAGGTGGAAATTTCGTCGATAGAAACACCGCATTTGTACCAACAACGGTGATTTACATTTTCTGCATATTTATTTTACATTTACACAGGTTTCACGACTAGACAAGAAGAATGAAGTGGCGAGCTTTCGAGTGACATGTAGTGCCTGATGGGTAGTATATTTCAGGAGACAGGTAGTGAGAATTCTGTGCACATCATTGACTTTATACCATGAACTGGTGCAGAGGTGCTTGCACTTAAGCTTTCGTTGCATGACGGCCCTCTGTCGTGTTAACCACTATCTGTCAAACGATTTTCCACCTGAGGCGCGCTACTGTATGCCTGCCGGCAAGACATGCACACCCAGTCCAACAGCAGGCCTGTGGAGATCAAACTCAATGATCCAATAGACGTAGTCTATGTTACAAGATTTCATCTTTGCAGATCATCCTCGAATGAGCTGAGAAAAGGATAGGACTTTGTAGGTTGCTAGAAATTACTAGAATATAATGTTTTATTAAGATTATTTCTAACATAGGTGAAACGTAGCTCGTTTAGGGCAGGAATGCCCTGGACTTAAACAGCTGCTTACCTACATCGTCTAGTGCTTGCCACGTTCTTTCCTCTTTAAATGTTTATTATTTTGACGTAAAGAATTCTCATTATCTTCAGACTGTAGGTGACCCAGCTCATCCTTTTCATGCTGCCTCTATCAGACTCGATATGTGCAGTCACATCATCTGCAGAACGACGGCTTTCAGTACGTAGAGCGACCGGAAACTATCGGTCGACTTCGTGGGATTATTTCGTTTTCCCAACACGGAACATTAATGAATTATACAGGATAAGTAACTAACCACTGCCACCTAGAATAACTCCGAAACTATGGTAGTAGCTGAAAAGTTGGTGGGACAAATGTTGCATGGGACAACGGATGCCACGATATGACGTTGGTTTTTGTTGCTAGGTGGCGTCGCGTTAGAGATACGAAGATCAACATTATTTTTTTTTTTAATGGGATGCTATAGTTTTGTACTTACTTCCTGAGAACGGCTATCGAAACGAATCAAATGATATATAACAGTAAGGTATTTGAAGGTCAATGATGGTCAAGAAGGTGGCATTCGTAAAATACATGTTGTATAAAGACGTGCCAACTACACCTGAAGATATGTGAGAGAGAATTGTCAGAGTATGTCCTTCGATAAGTGCCGATGGTAAGAAGACTGCAGCACTACATTGATACCAATGATCATCATTTCTGACACCTTATGTAAATGGGTATTCATGCCACGTTTGTGACCTTCGTTGACCTTCAAACACCTTACTGTTACACATCACACATCACTGGATTCGTGTCCATAGCCGCTATCAGAAAATAAGTACCAAACTATAGCACCCCATTTAAAACAACAAAGTTGACCTTCATCATTCTGACGCGACCCCACCTACCAACAGGAAACCAACATCATATTATGGCCCCCGTTGTGCCATGCAACTTTTGTCCCCCAAACTTATCAGCTGCTTTACTTTCGGAGTTATTCTTGGTGGCAAAAGTGACTCACCCCGTAGATAGTTTGAAGCAAAGCCAAGAAATATAAATATTATTGAAATTAACGCGGGGTATTACACGTTATTACGTGATTGGCAGTAAGAAATGATTTGGTTACAGAAGTGTATATAATATTTCATTATGAGTATTCAGTTCAATGTGAACCATCATCTCAAGTCATTAGACTTCATAAATGTCGTGACACAATATGAAGTTTGTGCATTGGTTAAGCGAGCATGCAACATAGCGGTCTCTGACTTGTCATGAACAGTATTACTGTACCAGTCCTTAGTAGTTTTGTTCTGCGATCCTTGTAGGTTAAGTCCAAACTGCAAGAACACGGTAGCTGTAGGAGAGTACGAACGAGTTTTTAACTAAGTGGCAAACATGTTCAATAATCTGCGGTTTAGGTGAATTTATGCTCCCATTCACCCCTAGATACGCCTTGATGTGATCCTCATAATCTGTGGTACTTGAGGTAGCCCGAAGCATGGACAGTGCCACAACCTTTGATATGTGCTCAGATTTTCTACAGTAGTCAGTATTCTACTTTATGTTCTATAGAATAATATAGGGAGTTTCAAGAAGGTTCATCCTACTTCTGAAGACGAAATAAATTTTAACTTACGCTCAAAATTGGAATGTTTTTCTTTTCGCAGGAAGTATTAGATTTTACTAAGATATATCTTTTACATGCATGCACATACTACCTTGGGATAGTTTTGCAGTAATACTTAGGATCAAGGTTTTCTTTTATCTTTTACAAATATTTGACATGCCCCGCACAGGACACACAGCATGCATCCTGTGGTGCAGTTATTTGGGAAGATTACTTACAGAATGGTGAAGGAGACAACCGATCATTACATTTATAGGTAAGGGACTAAAGGAAGCCACAGAAACCTAATGAAGATATTGCAACGCGCTGATAGTTATGAAAGAAATAATACCTTCCACTAACTGACTAAAATGGCGGTGGCTTTCTCCGAGGGCTATATTTTTTCAAACCTACGATCAGTAGCTCAACGAAAAACTGATGAAGGTTTGTACTGTGTGCTGTATAGTGTCTCTAGTATGCCTGTCGATCGCATCACTTCGCACTTTTCAATTGCGAGCGCACAGTGAACACAGCAGAGACCGTCGCAAGTGGGAAGTGCTTGCTGAGTGTTTCCGCCTGTTTTCGCGTAGCCCACCTAACGTAACTGTCATTCGTTTCCTTATTAATGAAAACGCTCTGCTGCACATGGCGGTTGAAATAACGACGCGTCTGTAGCGTTTTCGATGGGAAGTGTCTCATTACCCACCATAAGCCCCAGACTTAGCTCCCTCTGATTTTCATCGCTTCGCTCATACAAACCGCTGTCTATGAAGGCAGAGACGTGCAGCCCAGCGTAGTGAATCGATGGAAAGGTTCTTCTTTGGTGAGGGTATAGGCAAGTTGCTAACACGCAACGAGAAATGTCTAAATCAGAGCGGTAACTACACACAGAAAAAGCTAGAAGACGTAGTTACAGGGTGCTAATTTCCAATGTGGGTTCTATTTTCCGACCAGTCTAAGTCTCAAGTAAAGAAATCGTATAAGGATGCAGACACGAATAAAAAAATGGTCGCCATTCTCACTGAATTTAAAATCTTCTGAGTTGTTAATCCACGTCATATTTCTTATAAGCAATCGACGTTGCGACCCCTGTGGGAGGGATCTCCTTGAGAACCTTCTAGTGTCCACTGTAGATTGAGCACTGAATCTACAGAGCTAGAGACTCACTTTAGTAAGTGCTCAGCTCTCTTGGGGGGCATCAGAACTTTGTTCTCGCAGCACCTGAGGTGGCTTTCTCCGAGGGCTATATTTTTTCAAACCTACGATCAGTAGCTCAACGAAAAACTGATGACGGTTTGTACTGTGTGCTGTATAGTGTCTCTAGTATGCCTGTCGATCGCATCACTTCGCACTTTTCAATTGCGAGCGCACAGTGAACACAGCAGAGACCGTCGCAAGTGGGAAGTGCTTGCTGAGTGTTTCCGCCTGTTTTCGCGTAGCCCACCTAACGTAACTGTCATTCGTTTCCTTATTAATGAAAACGCTCTGCTGCACATGGCGGTTGAAATAACGACGCGTCTGTAGCGTTTTCGATGGGAAGTGTCTCATTACCCACCATAAGCCCCAGACTTAGCTCCCTCTGATTTTCATCGCTTCGCTCATACAAACCGCTGTCTATGAAGGCAGAGACGTGCAGCCCAGCGTAGTGAATCGATGGAAAGGTTCTTCTTTGGTGAGGGTATAGGCAAGTTGCTAACACGCAACGAGAAATGTCTAAATCAGAGCGGTAACTACACACAGAAAAAGCTAGAAGACGTAGTTACAGGGTGCTAATTTCCAATGTGGTTTCTATTTTCCGACCAGTCTAAGTTTCGAGTAAAGAAATCGTATAAGGATGCAGACACGAATAAAAAAATGGTCGCCATTCTCACTGAATTTAAAATCTTCTGAGTTGTTAATCCACGTCATATTTCTTATAAGCAATCGACGTTGCGACCCCTGTGGGAGGGATCTCCTTGAGAACCTTCTAGTGTCCACTGTAGATTGAGCACTGAATCTACAGAGCTAGAGACTTACTTTAGTAAGTGCTCAGCTCTCTTGGGGGGCATCAGAACTTTGTTCTCGCAGCACCTGAGGTGAAGTGCAGTGACAAGAAGGTCATTTGAGAACTGGATACTGAGCCGAAGCAGTTCCTCCTTGACCTCCTCTGCCGTAACCTCTGGTGGCAAGTCCTTGATGACGATTTTGGTGCGGCGATTACCCGACGTCTGGTGGGTAAAGTAAGGCATCGCCTTTAATTTTACGAAATCGAGAATGGTAAGATAGTCGTCCCTACTGTCAAGCAGGTATTTCACATGATCTTTTTGGTATATAGCTCTCAATTGGCTGACAATGAGCCGCTGGAGCTCAGTGTTCAGTTTCGTGTAATTAGTGACATTATATACCACAATGGGGGGTATCTTCTCTTTCTTCAGAGGGCTTGACGGGATATCTTGAGAAGGAGGGTCGGGAGCATGAGTCATTTCCTCATCCACAGGACCATCCGGTGCGGCGTCCCCCGGCAGGGGGGTATCGGAACACGATCCGCTGCCACCACAGCCCGCGTGGGCGGAGGGGCGTCTGGAGCGACGGCCAGAGGACTTTCCGACTGGGTCAGGGTGTCCAGAAGACTCGCCACGGTGGCGGGACGGCGTAGAAAGAGGTGCAGGTACAGCCTGAGCACTCACTCTACAGTGGACACCACAACATCCTGCGGATGATCGCAGCAGAGGGGTCAAAATCTCGATCGTTTATAGGAAACATGACGCGGCTTAACCTACCACCCACAAGATTTTTTATTCACGTACTAAGTAGCTTAGAATCATTTATACTCGCGTAAGAGTCTGCTAACGCAATAGCCCGGCCGTTCCGCGCCGGTGTTTTCCAGTTCGTTCGTGGCGCTGCGCCAAACGGTGGCGCATCCGTCAGCGTCGCGGCGTCGCCGGCCGGCCGCGGGGGCAGCGCGGCCGGGGCACAATGCGGCCAGCTGCGCCGCGCGTCGCGGCGCCCAATTAGGCGTCGCTGTGCGGTGCGGCGCTGCGGCGCGCCTGATTAACCGTCTTGTTCCGCGGACGCCCAATTACGTGCCGGCCAGGTCCGGCGCGAGAGCCGCTGCGAGGCGGCGTCCACTCAGCACGCGCCGCGCGAGCGTTACTCTCTTTCCCGGTTAATCCCGCGTCCTCCAAAAAGTTCAATCAGGCAGGCACACATGTGGCCGTCATCAGACAGCAATATGCACAAATCTCTCTCCTGATGACGGTTGGGGACAGGACTCAAATTGGCTGTTGCCGAAAGACTTCGATAAATAACTTCATGTAAATACTGCAATACCTTCTGAAACAAAGTGCCACAAAGAGATACAGTTCTCCCCTTAATCACACAAATGAGCTTGTGTTCTCTTTCTAAAATAAGCTGAGTGTAGAATTACCCTCTGGATGACATTCATGCAGCTATACCAGGTGTGTGGTGGAAGTAATGAGACTGGCAACAGCTATCTATTGTTCTACCTGTGTAGACCGGTGTGTTCGTCCCTTTCCGATGCTCAGTCCGAGCTCCGTACAGCCACAGTGTGATTTTTGAGAGCTTGATCACTGAAGCTGCGTTTTTATTATGGGTTACGAAAATGGAACACTGAATTTAGACCAACATTACGCCATCAAGGTTTCTGTTAAACTTGTGGAATCACCGAATATGACTTTTGAAAAATTAAAACAGATCCATGGGGAACATATCTTTTGAGGAACACAAGTGTTTGATCGGCTCAAAATATTTTTTGAACGCCAATAACATGTCGAAGATGATCCTTGCTCAGGGAGATCTTCAAAAACTGAAGAAAATCCGTGATGTGTGCGTGCTTTTATGAGATCATACCGACATCTATCAATTAGTATGATGGGTTACCTGTTAAACTCTCTTACCGTACATAAAATTTTGAGCAAAGATTTGTGCATTCAAGAGGTTTGTCCCAAACTGATGCCGAGAAACCTGAAAACTGATCAGAAGAACAAAGTAAATTTGCGTTGATCTTTTTGAAAGGATTGTCAATTACGACGAGCGGTTAAGTCGTGTGATCAGTGATGACATGTGATGAATCCTGGAGTTTTGTGTACGATCCTGAGACAAAGCAGCAAAGTGAGGAGTGGCACGCTGAGACATCTCCCATATTGAAAAAAGCTCGAAAGACAAAATCGAAGATCAAAATAATGCTGATTTACTTTATTGAAAGTAGGGGTTTTCGCACATCAAGAATTTTTCCTGCAGGAAAAACTTCAGCCAAGTGTTTCACTAAGAAAAAGGGTGAGAAGATTGAGACCAGACACTGCAGACAAGAGGATTCCGCATCAAGACAACGCCCCATGTCATTCAGCCACACCCTCAAAAGACATTACTGTTGTTCCACAGCTGCCCTATTCATCTGATCTGAGTCATTGTGGCATATTTCTTCTCCTAACACTGAAAAATGTCTTAAAAGCAAATGCTGTCGCCGCCAAAACCACCCACTGGGCCTGTAGCTGCGTCCGCGACAATATTAACACCTCACCGTACTCAGTCACGATGCATCGGCTCTGCGATAATCTGGGTGCCACTGCTGTAGGCGAGCGCTGCAGATACGTCCTGGCTGAGCGTGATGGGATGCAGTCGACGTTGCCTCAACTGTCGGAGCCGAACACCAGCCGGCAGATAATCACAAGACCCAGCTGTCAGATTTACGAAGATGGTGAACGTATATGAGAGCTGCAGGGCTGTGGATAACAGTTTATCTGCAGCACGGCGAGAAAACTTGCATTTTGAACTTACGATCAAATGCATGGAGATGACAAGCAATAATGTGATGTCATTCCCGGATGATTGTACACCGCAAGTCAAAAGAAGAGGCGGGTACAACAACGGGCAACAATCTCGGCAAAGCTGACGTCAACAGCAAATAACTGAAGCCGAGACTCAACAAGAATACCAGGATTCATCGAGTCGAGTCGCTAGTTATTCAAGAGGCAGTACGAAAATTTTCAAATTTGGAGAGTCGCTGATCGGCAGGTTCGGAGATTCACTGTTCGGCGGGTTTGGAGATCTGATGCATATGAATGAAGACAACAACGAAGAAGATTTCGAAATATTTTATGAAATAACCTTATGAAACTCTGCACTTTAGAAGTAATGAAATCTTATTTATTATAGGCGGACTTGATCTGCATTAGCACAGATATGAAATATTTAAGGTAGTCTAAAGTATAAAGTGAAATATTTAAGGACTTAAAAATATGATGTGTTCTAGCATGGAAAATGAATGAACTTCGTAAACATCGATGTAACATTGTCCATACTTCATTCAAATTAACCCTGCACTTTGGTGAATGAAAAATCTAAGAGGTAGCCCCACCTCACAGCATCCATGAGATATCCAAAATGAAAAATCTAAGAGGTAGTACCACCTCACAGTTCCCATTAGAAAAAACCAAAATAAAAAACTTAAGAGCATTTCTCTTGAAAAATCCAATAAAAGGGGAACATCGCAGCTCTCTCAGTACAAAACCTAAAGGAAGATAGTCGTTGCCCTAGAACACAAGAAGAAAGCTAAAGTCTTGTCAGGTCAGAATAAAAAGAAATAAATCGCGTTTAAGGGGTAGAATGGTAACAGATGACGTACGAAAGTAACCTGTTATCAATCCGGGGGGGGGGGGGGGATGTGTAACCGCCCTTTAGAAAGTGGGCATTCAGAAACAATATTAGATTAAATTCTGTAATACGAAATGATCCAAGAGCCAAACACGGAAGCAGTCATTCGAAGAAATAGTTACTTAAAATTTTACAAAGAGTAGATATTCGAAATAGAGTACCGCAAAGTAGTACAAAGGGAATCCAAGGAAGACATAACTGAGCTGCGTTTTGTTTTGACCATAATATATAATCCTATGCGCAGCATCGTTAGCTCTCGTGAGTCTTTGTTTTCAATGGTGCATGTTTGCAGTCTTCCGTGGTAGTCGGAAACTATAGATTATAAGAATTAAATATCATCCTGATAACTGGGTTAGACATTGGAGTGTTGAATAATGAATTATTTTAAGATATTGGGACGGAAAATAGTTGGACCCTCTCATAATAATATCTTTGCAAAGTATTGTCAAGGCGATTCTGCTAATAAAGGAGACGTGAGATATTGTGCCTGTGAAAAGGCAAAATTTGTGCTGAATAGACACTGAATGAACTCGAACTTATAGTCAGTATCGCGTCGGGAGAATTAAGGACCTTAGACACTGCAAAGCCAGAGACATATATACGATTTATCAGATATTAATACTAAAGGACAGTTTCGTGGAAAACATACCTTTGGTGACAGGAACGCGAAGGAATGTGGTACGATACACACTAGGATCAACTCTTTCTTCATTGATTCCCCAGTGCCATCTCTCCTTAATTTAAAAATTGGAGTGTGTCAATAAATCAGAATATACGAGACTTTCTCCGTGTTTTCTAAATCCCAAAAATCAGCTGTTACATATACGATTATATCTGTGGACATTCAAGGTTTATTTCGAAAAGCTGATAAACCGGTTACAGACAAATAATAGGATAATGAAAGCATATTGACTAAGAAGGTAACTAAACCAAATTATTTGGGAAAGAAAAATTAGAAAGAAATGGACTGGAACCCGATTGCTATTTTACTCTCGAGTAATAAATACAATCATTGTCTTTGGATCCGTCGTGGTTGAAAGTGTATGAAATATCCCTGAAAATAAAAAACGAGATCAATGTCGAATTGCTAGTTCACACAATTAGATTCACAACGTGATTCAAAGATGTTTTATGCCCGACTCACATGGCACAGAATGGTACTCAGCTAGCCGGGACAATGTATATACAAACTTGTGAGATCAGCTCCGATGCGATATCACTGCAGCTGCGACGACGGTGGGTGAGCGGGCATAGCGACTACACATTGAAGACGTAAACTGGGCATTGTGTGCAGAGCCATGTGTAATAAAAATTCACAAGTTTTTGTGTTCGCTGAAAGTGTAAATAGGCTATTGAACCACTCCGCCCAACTGCCTTGGTTGTATAAGAAAAATCCGGCATCTGAGAAACGTTTGGAGATAAAATCTTTATTACACCTCATAGCTAGGACTAACATGCTCCAAGTCACAGAAGATTTAGATGAAGATTGTATCTGTTTGCTTGTTGCCGTGGGAAGCGACACGACTTCGGAGAAAATCGTCTCTTTCCCCCTCTGCGAAAATTTAGAAAAGCCAGTAAGTGTTTTTTTTTTTTTTTTTTTTTTTTTACAGAGATGCAGCTTTCTTAACTCTTACCCTGGTTCGACATGAGCTTGTGATGTCATGTGGGAGGGGAGATTTAGCGTCTCTAGAGCCCTGTGACTGGCTCAATACGGCATGAAGGTGGTGTCTTTCGTGCACTTTGCAGGAAAACGGATTTTTTTTTTTTCTGGAGACTTGCGAGACACTCGGGTACGGGACTTTGGTCTGGAAAGCACTTCCGGTGGAAGCTCTGGCTTGTGTGGTTGGTACTTGGGACCTGTCCTGAGACTGACGTCACTTGGGAGTAGTTTAGACTTAGGAGCCTGTGTTGAAATTCTTACTGTATCGATTTGATGTCCCAGACTACTCATTTGCTGAGGTCACACATATTTGTTTTCGTTTTACCAGTCCTGACGTTTGGTATCCTTGTGTGCTCTGTCGTATGAGCGAGCCAAATTGGTCCTTGGAATGACCAGCGAACGGGTGTGTCACACACTGAAATGTACCGTGATTACAGGGTTCTCATAGTAAATTGCGATCTGTCTGCCTGATTGCTAGACCGTGATATTTTTTCGTGGCCGCGATCGATTCACAGGTGCCTCGTCACGTCTCACCTCCGCCGCATTCAACTAGCCAGCTGCAAGTTACATTGCCACACAAATCAAACAGGGTAACGTACTGCCGTTCCGGCATTGTCAGGGCGTACAGTTCTCAATCGCCACATACTATGTAGAGAAACTACAGTAGATTTGATCAATCAAAGTCAGCTCAACGTCAAATCAATTTAGATTCCGTCATCCACATTTTAGGGCTAGAATACTTGACTCACTCCACAGTCTCTGCCACCCAGGATCCTTGGCCTGCGTGGTTTTAAACCACCTGTTAGTTGTTAACAGTATTCAATCAATGACTTGTTTAGCATAATTTAGATCTGTTTTTAGAAAAAAATAAATGTCATCAGAACACAAAAATTTATACCAACATTCTCAATCATTTACACAGTCCCCACTAGGGTTACCTTTCAAAGTTAGTGGGACAAATGTTGCACGGAACAACGGTGGCCGTTGCTAGGTGGGGTCGCATCAGAGATACGAAGGTCAACTTTTTTTTAATGGGATGCTATAGTTTGGTATTTATTTTCTGATAGCGGTTACAGAGACTAATCCAATAACGTGCAACAGTACGGTCTTTGAAGGTTAACGAAGGTAGAAAAGATGGCATGAACGTCCATTTACAGAAGGTGTTCGAAGTAATGACCATTGGTATAAATGGAGTGCTGAAATATTCTTATCAGGGACTGAGTTGTATCCCTTGTCACTTCGGCACTTATCGAAGCATATTCTCTGACAATTCTCTCTCGTATATCGTGCAAATAGTAAAGTTTCACCAAACACGGCGTATCCATCGACGTCAGTTTCCACCAATAATTAACTGGTTCGGATTGTATGCGTCGCATTGACATGTAAACAACATTCGACAGTTTCACAATACAACAGTAATAGGAACGGTAAGACTACTGTCGTCGAATCAAGCGAGTGTGAATGATGTATTCCTTCGATGGACAAGTCCATATGCTTCTCATTTACTGAGAATGCCAACGAAATTCAGTGAGAGCTAGTCAATTATACGCTGAAAGATATCCTCAACGTACTCACCCTACACGTCGTACATTTAAGTATGTGTATGATAAATTGAGAACAACTGGATCTTCAACACATCGGAAACATATCCATCAAAGGAAAGTTACTGATGAGGAAACGGAGATAGGTACTCTTGCCACTGTGGTTCGAGATCCTTGTGTTAGTTCGTGTCAAATCGCAAGGGAATTTGGCATGAGGCAGAGTAGTGTCGTTCGCGTCCTGCATCGCTGTAAACATCATCCTTACCATATCAGTTTCCACCAATAATTAACTGGTTCGGATTGTATGCGTCGCATTGAATTCTACCGATGGGCTCAATTTAGATTCTGAGTGATGACACATTTATTAATTTGATTTTATTCACTGACGAGGCTACATTCACGAACCATTGAAATGTTAATTTGCATAACATGCATTATTGGGCAACTGAAAATCCATGTTGCAAGTTTGTTTCTCATCATGGGTGACACTAGCATGAGGTGAATCCTTCACCGAGATCAATAACCTACCGCATTCGAAGAGACATTTAGACAGTTAACCTCTAGGAATACGTCTCGTCATTTGCGAGACTCTCCCAGGCTAGGTCCAACGGCTATCGGCCAGTGTAAATATGACGCTTCATTTCTTGCAAATCTTCAGTGGTATTCAAGCCCGGCACCGTAACAGACAGTCAGTAAGGTAGAAATCAGCGTATTGCGAAAACCTTTGCTGAGCTTTTCGATTCGTGTGAACCGGTGCATTGTCCTGCTGGAAATGGATCACTTCACTGGGATAACGCACTAGACGAGTGCCGGAATGCTATATCTCGTGGACTGCGTGTGCTGAGAATCCTGGCAGGGAATGCCTGTCATATACTGTGGGATAACGTTCGACATACCTCGTTTATATTCGTGTTTTTTATCTATTTATTTATTTATTTTATTTTTATTTTTTTCAGTTTTTTTTTTTTTTTTTTTTTTTTTTGTCGTCAGTCTGCTGACTGGTTTGATGCGGCCCGCCACGAATTCCATTCCAGTGCTAACCTCTTCATCTCAGAGTAGCACTTGCAACCTACGTCCTCAATTATTTGCTTGACGTATTCCAGTCTATGTCTTGTCCCCTCTCCTTATCAGTGTTTTCCAAATATTCCTTTCCTCTCCGATTCTGCGTAGAACCTCCTCATTCCTTACCTTATCAGTCCACCAAATTTTCAACATTCGTCTATAGCACCACATCTCAAATGCTTCCATTCTCTTCTGTTCCGGTTTTCCCACAGTCCATGTTTCACTACCATACAATGCAGTACTCCAGACGTACATCCTCAGAAATTTCTTCCTCAAATTAAGGCCGATATTTGATATTAGTAGACTTCTGTTGGCCAGAAATGCCTTTTTTTTGCCATAGCGAGTCTGCTTTTGATGTCCTCCTTGCTCCGTCCGTCATTGGTTATTTTACTGCCTAGGTAGCAGAATTCCTTAACTTCACCGACTTCGTGACCATCAATCCTGATGTTAAGTTTCTCGCTGTTCTCATTTCTACTACTTCTCATTACCTTCGTCTTTCTCCGATTTACTCTCAAACCATACTGTGTACTCATTAGACTGTTCATTCCGTTCAGCAGATCAATTAATTCCTCTTCACTTTCACTCAGGATAGCAATGTCATCAGCGAATCGTATCATTGATATCCTTTCACCTTGTATTTTAATTCCACTCCTGAACCTTTCTTTTATTTCCATCACCTCTTCCTCGATGTACAGATTGAAGAGTAGGGGCGAAAGGCTACAGCCTAGTCTTACACCCATCTTAATACGAGTACTTCGCTCTTGATCGTCCACTCTTATTATTCCCTCTTGGTTGTTGTACATATTGTATATGACCCGTCTCTCCCTATAGCTTACCCCTACTTTCTTCAGAATCTCGAACAGCCTGCACCATTTCATACTGTCGAACGCTTTTTCCAGGTCGACAAATCCTATGAAAGTGTCTTGATTTTTCTTTAGCCTTGCTTCCATTATTAGCCGTAACGTCAGAATTGACTCTCTCGTCCTTTTACTTTTCCTAAAGCCAAACTGATCGGCACCTAGCGCATTCTCAAATTTCTTTTCCATTCTACTGTATATTATTCTTGTAAGCAGCTTCGATGCATGATCTGTTAAGCTGATTGTGCGATAATTCTGTCACTTGTCAGCTCTTGCCGTCTTCGGAATTGTGTGGATGATGCTTTTCCGAAAGTCAGATGGTATGTCGCCAGACTCATATATTCTACACACCAACGTGAATAGTCGTTTTGTTGCCACTTCCCCCAATGATTTTAGAAATTCTGATGGAATGTTATCTGTCCCTTCTGCCTTATTTGACCGTAAGTCCTCCAAAGCTCTTTTAAATTCCGATTCTAATACTGGATCCCCTATCTCTTCTAAATCGACTCCTGTTTCTTCTTCTATCACATCAGACAAATCTTCACCCTCGTAGAGGCTTTCAATGTATTGTTTCCACCTATCTGCCCTCTCCTCTGCATTTAACAGTGGAATTCCCGTTGCACTCTTAATGTTACCACCGTTGCTTTTAATGTCACCAAAGGTTGTTTTGACTTTCCTGTATGCTGAGTCTGTGCTTCCGACAATCATATCTTTTTCGATGTCTTCACATTTTTCCTGCAGCCATTTCGTCTTAGCTTCCCTGCACTTCCTATTTATTTCATTCCTCAGCGACTTGTATTCCTGTATTCCTGATTTTCCCGGAACATGTTTGTACTTCCTCCTTTAATCAATCAACTGAAGTATTTCTTCTGTTACCCATGGTTCCTTCGCAGCTACCTTCTTTGTACCAATGTTTTCCTTCCCAACTTCTGTGATGGCCCTTTTTAGAGGTGTCCATCCCTCTTCAACTGTACTGCCTACTGCGCTATTCCTTATTGCTGTATCTATAGCGTTAGAGGACTTCAAACGTATCTCGTCATTCCTTAGTACTTCCGTATCCCACTTCTTTGCGTACTGAATCTTCCGGACTAATGTCTTGAACTTCAGCCTACTCTTCATCACTACTATATTGTGATCTGAGTCTATATCTGCTCCTGGGTACGCCTTACAATCCAGTATCTGATTTCGGAACATCTGTCTCACCATGATGTAATCTCATTGAAATCTTCCCGTATCTCCCGGCCTTTTCCAAGTATACCTCCTCCTCTTGTGATTCTTGAACAGGGTATTCGCTATTACTAGCTGAAACTTGTTACAGAACTCAATTAGTCTTTCTCCTCTTTCATTCCTTGTCCCAAGCCCATATTGTTTTGTAACCTTTTCTTCTACTCCTTCCCCTACAACTGCATTACAGTCGCCCATGACTATTAGATTTTCGTCCCCCTTTACATACTGCATTACCCTTTCAATATCCTCATACACTTTCTCTATCTGTTCATATTCAGCTTGCGACGTCGGCATGTATACCTGAACTATCGTTGTCGGTGTTGGTCTGCTTTCGATTCTGATTAGAACAACCCGGTCACTGAACTGTTCACAGTAACACACCCTCTGCCCTACCTTCCTACTCATAACGAATCCTACACCTGTTATACCATTTTCTGCTGCTGTTGATATTACCCGATACTCATCTGATCTGAAATCCTTGTCTGCCTTCCTCTTCACTTCACTGACCCCTACTATATCTAGATTCAGCCTTTGCATTTTCCTTCTCAGATTTTCTAGTTTCCCTACCACGTTCAAGCTTCTGAAATTCCATGCCCCGACTCGTAGAACGTTATACTTTCGTTGATTATTCAATCTTTTTCTCATGGTTACCTCCCTGTTGGCAGTCCCCTCCCGGAGATCCGAATGGGGGACTATTCCGGAATCCTTTGCCAATGGAGAGATCATCATGATACATCTTCAATTGCAGGCCACATGTCTTGTGGATACACGTTACGTGTCTTTAATGCAGTGGTTTCCATTGCCTCTTGCATCCTCATGTCGTTGATTATTGCTAATTCTTCCGCCTTTAGAGGCAATTTCCCACCCCTAGGACAAGAGAGTGCCCTGAACCTCTATCCGCTCCTCCGCCCTCTCTGACAAGGCCGTTGGCAGAATGAGGCTGACTTCTAATGCCGGAAGTCTTCGGCCGCCAATGCTGATTATTTATCAAAATTTAGTCAGTGGCGGGGATCGAACCCGGCACCGAAGACGTTTTGATTATGAATCAAAGACGCTACCCCAGGTTCTGACGGGACGAGAACCTTAACCCGTTGCATGGAAATCCAAGCCACAAACGCTGCCATGCGGGTACCACGTAAGTGGATAGCTCCGCCCTTATTTGCATCTTGAAACGACAAAACTAGTGGGGTAGTGATACGCACATACAGAGAGAGCGGTACTAACTCATACACAACGCATAAAAGGTCAATGCAATGATGGAATTTTCATTTGTAGTTAAGTGATTCTTGTGGAAAGGTTTACGACGTGTTCAGCAGACTGAACGCGAAATGGCAGATGGAATCAGAAGCATGGGACTTTACATTTTGTAAATCGTTTTCGAATTCAATATTCGGAGATCCACAGTGTCAAGAGTGTACCAAGAATTCCAGATTTCAGGCATTATCTCTCATTACGGACAACGCATTGGCCGACGGCCCTCATTTAACGAGCGAGACCAGCGGCGTTCGCGTTGTGTTGTCAGTGCTAACAGATAAGGAACAGTGTGTGAACTAACTACAGAAATTAATGTGGAAATTACAATGAAAATGCAGCGAATTGTGGCGTTAATGGGCTATGACAGCAGACGACTGACGCGAGTGTTTTTATAAAAGCACGACATCGTCTGCAGCGCCTGTCCTCAGTTCGTGACCATATCGGTTGGACCTTGGACGACTGGTAAACAGTGGCTTGGTCAGATGAGTCCCGATTTCAGTTGGTAAGAGCTGATAGTTGGGTTCGAGTGTGGCACAGACATCGCGAAGCCATGGACATGTTATCAGCAAGGCAGTGTCCAAGCTGGTGGTGGCTCTGTAATGGTGTGGGCTGTGTTTAATGGAATGGATTGGATCATCTGGTCAAATTGGACCGATAATTCACCGGAGATGATTGTTTTCTGCTACTTGGATACCATTTGATGCCTTTTATTGAATTCTAGGAAATATGCCATATCACTGGGCCACAATTGTTCGCGATATATTTAAAGAACATTCTGGACAGTTCGAGCGAATGAGCTTGTCAACCAGATCGGCCACCATGAAACCCTCTCAACCTTTATGGGACATAACCGAGATGTCAGTTCGTGCAAAAAATTCTGCGTCGGTAACACTTTAGCAATTATAGACGCGGGTTAGCCGCGCGGTCTCAGGCGCCTTGACACGGTTTTGCGCAACTACCCCCGGTGGAGGTTCGAGTCCTCCCTAGGGTATGGGTGTGTGTGTTGTAATTAGCGTAAGTTAGTTTAAGTTATATTAAGTAGTGTGTAACCCTAGGAACCGATGACCTCAGCAATTTGGTCCCATAGAATCTCCCACAAATTTCCAAATTATGGACGGCTGTAGAAGCAGTATGGTTTACTATTTCTGGAGGAGACTTCCGACGACGTGTTGAGTCCGTGCCACTTCGAGTCGCGGCAATACACCGGGAAAATTGAGGTCCGACACAATATTAGAAGGTAACGCATGACTTTCGCTCCGTAGATAATGGTACGTCTTACACATAAAACTGTTTGCTTTAGTTACACTCAATCATTACACTAAGAAAGAAATAGCTGCGCTTCTAAATGCACGATAAAAGTGTGTTACATGTGGCACTGCTGCCGTTACCACGCTTCCTGACATACGTGTCAGCTCTTGTTCGAAGTGAATCACGCACACGAACTTCTTTATGACGACGTCATATACAGTGGTCACATACTCCCGTAAATTGTACACGTTGTCGGTGGGTTGGGTATACAACGCACTTTTAAATGCCCCCACGGCCACAACTCGAATGAATTCACGTACGGTGAATGGGCAGGACATGCTGCCGGAAATTCTCAATCAACCAATCACCAATGCCACTTTGTTACACGATCTGCAGGAACGTGGCTGTATCCCGTCGGTCATAAACAAAAATCGTTGTCTTTCTGTAAGGATGACCCGAAATTAGGCTGGTAATTCATAGCGCTGAAATAGTTGGTACACAACATCTGTTAACAAGCTGGGTACGGTAAATGGTGCTGAAGCGATCTTCGTGCGTTATCTTCATTTGGATTTACACCTGCCCACACCTTCGTATTGTGGTAGCTTACTATACCATGTCTTATGTATTACGCGCCTGTAAAAAAATTTATGTTCTATAATGTGGATCTTCAACGGTCGATCTCTCAACAGGTACTAGTTTCCGGACATATCATTTAAGGAACTTTTTTTTAACCAATAGTCGTCCTGTAGGAATGTATAACTTCTATAAATGTTCTACACAAAGGAAGATGTAGGCAGTGAGTTTTTCACTAACGTAAGGATCATGATATGAAGAATGGGGTTCATTGTTTCGTTATGTTGCTGTTCAGCTGTCGGGCCCTCGCGGGTTTCATGCGGTGGGCTCGGGATGAACGTATTCGAAATCACGAAGGACTCCCCCGCCAAAGGTAGACACATTATTCACTCGGCTATCCAGGAAAGTGCAGCAACGTTACATACGTTGTGTCAGGAAATTATTTTACTCGCACTAAGACAAGTATTACACGGACGGTGCTACCACGGCGGTAGTTTCCCTTCACGCAGTGATGAGCCCAATGAGAAAATTGTACAACACGACAGCTTTTCAAACTAGTTTCCATCATGTGCAGAGCTTCGTGATTGATTATGGTTAAACTTTCGTTAACTGAGCCAATGCAAACGGTAAACTATATACGGTACGGTTACCCAACGTCATAGGAAAGACGTTTTGGCCGTGTGCTGCAGTATTCGCGTTGTTAGTAATGTTAGTACTTTTCATTACGAGCTGGTACTGGTACGGCGATGTAGGGTTGAAACACAACCATCAGTATGCAGTAAATTTGCAGTCCGTTAACATGGGTGTGGACATGGTGAGCAGGGCTTCAGTCGTGAAGCTGTTTTATCAAAACAACAGCAATAGTGTTGCTGCTCTTCGGGAGTATCGGCGCTTTGAAGAAATATGGGGAGGTCGTCTTTCCGCACCGGAACTGAAGAACATGATGCAGAAGTTCGCATTAACTGTCGATTTGGCAATTGCTCTTGAGAGTTGTTGACGGCCAGTTGCGCCCCAAATTGTTGAAGTTACTGTTGGCATGACTGAAAATGCTGAATGCAGTGTGCGACCTTCAAGCAGTGCAAGAGCTGTGACACGACAGCTGAACATTCCATGGCCCAGCGTTCCAGAAGTGCTGCGGACAGTTATCAAATGGTCTTTCTCATTCGGTTCCAGGCTGTCGGAGATGCAAATGTTCTTCGCACTGAGCAACGTTTCTAACGTGGAATGTGAATATGGTACGCAGTTATCAAATGTTAACCTTTCATGTGGAAATTAAAATCTGTTTCTCTTGATTGACTATTCAGCATTTCTCTACCGAATGACCTCTAACCACTATGGGATTTAACATTGAGGTAATCAATCCCCTAGCCTTAGAACCACTTAAACCTAACTAACATAAGGACAGCCACACATCCATGCCCGAGGCAGGATTCGAACTTGGGACCGTATCAGCAGCGCGGTTCTGGACTGAAGCTCCTAGAACCACTCGGCCACAGCGAACGGCATGACCTTAAAAATGTGTCCACTAAGTTTCATTGTCCTACAATCACTCGTTTTATCACGGGTGGCCACTCAAGTAGCGACAGTTTAGTGATAATCACCTTATGTATGGGTGATCTTACAAGAACAACGTCTGCTGTATTGCATTTGTCATCATCATATTGGCCATGCATTTGGCAAAATGTTAAAGGGGTTTCTGAAATTAGCGTTTCAAACTTCCAGGATTTGTAGAGTGCATTGAATAGATCACATTTTCAATTGGAGCCCACGTCCGGAAACGTACCATTTCCGTGCTACATCCGTTTGAAAACGTGTTGGCAGTACTACCAATTTTACAAGTAACTGATTAGGCCTTACTCAACACATCGTTTTACAGTTCCACTCATTAATAGCTAAACAAATTGTTCGACTTTTCGTTGACGAGTTCTCTTCAAGGTCCAATGCGGGTGTGCGGCATCTCCTTGGAGCACCACAATCACGCTTGATGACGGTGAAGATACCCTACCTCGAAGCAGTCGCGGCGAAAAGGGTATGCGATGGAGTCAGACATTATGGAGAACATTCTTGATGAAGCAACGAGCAGATCTTACCGTGATCTTCGCCATTCAGAAGGATCATGTCGGTGTATTCTGCAAACGTGTAATCAACAATGTTGCTCTAATACTCAGAGATATTTGAACGAGGCTGGGACCAGGTCAGAGAGGTAGGATGGACGTCGAATGACATCAGCCGATCGATGTAACAACCCTACCCCCCCCCCCCCCCACACACACACATGACTATCCTTGATAAATGATTGCTAAGCAAATGGCTGCTTTAGTAGGAGGACCAGACCCATTTAAGGACACAACATAGCAATTCCCCTTTTTACTTCCTTTTTTACCTCGACATAATAGCATATAGCATGGCACATAGGTATCAGCATAGACATTCAAGACTATAGTAACCGGTTCTTAGCTGGAAAATTTTATTTAAATGAAATGCAACAATAAAACGAAAAACTAAAAAGGATAAAATGTTGAATTTATAGACTGGAGGCATCGGAGAGTATCCCGTGGAATATAACACACAATAATTGGAAAGTGTAAATTCTTAAGAAAAATAGAGTGCTTGTCTACAAATTCCTCAATGTAAAACAAGGCGTGGGAAGTGAATTTATGTCTCAAATGAACTGTAACTTCAGATTCCAATATCGCGGTTCCATAAAAAAATTAATCGTAACAAGGATATAAACGATCCTCCGTCAAGGCAAATTTAAGAATGGCACCATGTTACAGCATTTAAAGAAATTCATTCTAGAGAATAACTGAAAATAGTCTTTTAAAACGGAATTTAAGTTTATCTGTTCTGTAGCCTGATGTGTACAGTAGTATCTGAACCCTGTACTCGCTCTTACCTAAAATAGCCCCATTTACTACTCAAAAAAGTTTAAAGGAAGCACTTTCTCGTGAACATTGTGTTGTTTCACTACGGCACCATTGAGAAGGGGTACGCCTCACTGACTGCGTCCGGCGGCGGTGGCACCTAAGGCAGCCTCGTACACGATACAAACAAGTTGCACTCCACAACATATCGAAAAACCAATAAATTTATAGCCAAGCAGTTTGACTCTTGTGAAGTCGTAAGCTTTTTACGCAGCACTAATTTAAGATATCAAACGCTGATTTAAACGATCAGAGGAATCAGTTATTTCGGTAAATACCACCCAGTTCGTTTTGTAGGTCATGTAGACCAGCCTCCAGACAAGGAAATCAAAATTAATTGTGACTAGTCGGATTCTACCTATCCTCTTTAGATAATCACAGTGCAAACTAACAACATTTTAGAATTCAATTACACAAGTTTTAAAAGCACTGGGCGATTAGGAGACTTATCTAACCTAAGTAATACCGAGTACCAGTAATGTTCAGCAGAAAGGTTTGAAATGTACCGTGTTTATAATGACGTCTCCCAGACTGAATGTAGTTTAAGGATCACTTAGGAACTATAGAAGGTTAGCATTTTTCACAGGCTTCACAATAAACATTTTTAATGATCCGTGCCTGACACAACCATAGAAACTCGCAAACTTTAACACAGGTCAAGTGAATATTTACAACAAAATGATTTAGATACGAGTGTCGGTATAGAAGGGGCAGAACTCGGGCACTGCTGAGCTAGAAAGTAAAGTCGTGCAATCACAACACGGTACGGTTTCCAACAGAAAAATAACCGCCGACAACTTGCTATTGCTGAGTACAGATCTTAAAACGGCTCACCCGCTGGGAAGGACGCCGTCGGTAATAGCGGCACGGGGGTTGCAGATACTGAATGATGGCACTGTACAGGACGCAGCCACACCCATGTCTAAGTCACCCACGAACGGCAACGGCTTCCCCTGTGGACGCTGCTACGCCAACGTGGTCTCGCCGTGCTAGCCCACTCAGCGATGTCTCTCCTCGGCGTAACGCCGAACCAACAGTGGACCCGCACTGTTTCAGGGCTAACTGTTCCCTGAGACCGCCGTAGCCGCACCACCTTCGGTAATGCGATCTCCCGGTTGAAGTCGTAATTCCCTCCAACCTCTCTAGAAACCGACCTTTTAGCCCTCTCCTTTTAAACTTCACATGGCCAATGAAGCCCCGGCAAAGCAAGCAGTAGCGAAGGGCCGACACACGGCTGGTGCCAGAGATAAAGAACAGGCGCTCCGGTTCAACTCTGAGGTATATCTATTCAGCAAACATGTTTTCAAACGGCTGCAGCAACGAAATGGTACGTTTTCTGACATGGGTCCCTGTTTAAAATATGTAGTCACTCCTCCATGTAGGTCCTTGCAGTTTGTAAAGGGAAATTCCAAACACCCTGTATACGGTGCCATTGAGTAAACTACCCAACCACATCTGATTCGCTTAGTAGGCTTTTTGGACTGCAGGCGTTACATTTACACTACTCGACATAAAAATTGCTACATCACGAAGATGACGTGCTACGGACGCGAAATTCAACTGACAGGAAGAAGATGCTGTGATATGAAAATGATTAGCTTTTCAGAGCATTCACACAAGGTTTGCGCCGGTGGCGATACCTACAACGTGCTGACATGAGGAAAGTTTCCAACCGATTTCTCATACATAAACAACAGTTGACCGGCGTTGCCTGGTGAAACGTTGTTGTGATGCCTCGTGTAAGGAGGAGAAACGCGTACCATCACGTTTCCGACTTTGATAAAGATCGGATTGTAGCCTATCGCGATTGCGGTGTATCGTATCGCGACATTGCTGTTCGCGTTGGTCAAGATCCAACGACTGTTAGCAGAATATGGAATCGGTGGGTTCAGGAGGGTAATACTGAACGCTGTGCTGGATCCCAACGGCCTCGTATCACTAGCAGTCGAGATGACAGGTATCTTACCCGCATGGCTGTAACGGATCGTGCAGCCACGTCTCTATCCCTGAGTCAACAGATGGGGACGTTTGCAAGACAACAACCATCTGCACGAACAGTTCGACGACGTTTGCAGTAGCATGGACTATCAGCTCGGAGACTATGGCTGCGGTTACCGTTGACGCTGCATCACAGACAGGAGCGCCTTCGATGGTGTACTCAAAGACGAACCTGGGTGCACGAATGGCAAAACGTAATTTTTTCGGATGAATCCAGGTTCTGTTTACAGCATCATGATGGTCGCATCCGTGTTTGGCAACATCGCGGTGAACGCACATTCGAAGCGTGCATTCGTCATCGCCATACTGGCGTATCACCCGGCGTAATGGTATGGGGTGCCATTGGTTACACGGTACGGTCACCTATTGTTCGCATTGACGGCAGTTTGAATAGTGGACGTTACACCTCAGAGGTGTTACGACCGTGGGCTCTACCCTTCATTCTATACCTGAAGAAGCCTATATTTCAGCATGATAATGCACGACCGGATGTTACAGGTCCTGTACGGGTCTTTCTGGGTACAGAACATGTTCGACTGCTATCCTGGTCAGCACATTCTCCTGATCTCTCACCAATTGAAAACGTCTGGTCAATGGTGGCCGAGCAACTGGCTCGTCACGATACGCCAGTCACTACTCTTGATGAACTTTGGTATCGTGTTGAAGATCCATGGGCAGTTGTGCCTGTACATGCCATCCAAGCTCTGTTGGACTCAATGCCCAGGGGCATGAAGGCAGTTATTATGGCCAGAGGTGGTTGTTCTGGGTACTTATTTCTCAGGATCTATGCTCCCAAACTGCGTGAAAATGTAATTACATGTCAGTTCTAGTATAATATATTTGTCCAATGAATACCCGTTTATCATTTCTTCTTGGTGTAGCAATTTTAATGGCCAGTAGTGAAATTCGTGTTAAGGCCTCCATGAAGTGTTTAACAACAAAATAAGCAATATCGCATGCTGACCCTGTGTCCTGACATGTCACGTCGCCGAGGGTATTCTGCTATTGCCCTGGCCAAAATGTTCTACAGATTACTAACCCACTAGAAACATCTGGTCAGCAGTTGCCGAGTGAGTTAAGCGCCACCTCTCGTTAGTCACTACCACTGATTGATTTTTGTGTAGAATGGAAGCGGTATCGAACGACGCACTTGCGTTTGTCATCCAGCATGAGTCTGTCTCGGTTCGCTGCCATGTTACAGTCATTTATGGGGCAAGTCTGTATACTAACCAACTCACGCTGTATACCACGAAAACACCAGCAAAATTAATCATGTATTCTACTGATTACACTGTATACCCCAAAATTCGTTATTTACTGTCATTCTTGGTGTTGCAACGAGTATAAGTGTTTCTTTCATTAATTTGACATTAGTACACACATAATAATCGTTTTCCGTTGTCTCTATAGTAAGCTGAGATCAGGAAACTATAGTCGAAAATGAATATTTCCTGTTGTACAAAGTTACTGAATGAGTATTGCGTGTGGGGAAGTGTAAACTCATTACGTATCATAAAAAAATCTCTGACACATCGACATTGGAAGCAGAACCTAGGGTGTACCCTGTGTACCCTGTAGGGGTTAGGGAACGGCAGCTGCTGCCTCCCAACCTAGAATGGAACATTGTGTCCACCAACCGAAATCGTATTCAGCCGCGCCATATCGACACGCGTATAAATTTAGTTTTTATTTGAAGGAAACCAAAACGTGTATCAGTAGCCAGAGCACCACCAGCCATTTCTTATTCAACCTGAAACATATTTCGCCCTTCGCCGGCTTCCTTCTTGCAACTCAAATTGCCAGATATTACGTTTCTAAAGGCTCCCACCAGCGTTGTACCTGCAGCTCGCGAGTTTTTCTCATGTTACCAGCCAAAGTTAAAAACTAGTGAAACGTTAACATGTCATGTATTCGCACGTAATTAAACGTTACCTGCGAACAGAAAAATAATATGTAAAATTTTCAAACAAAAGTGTGACTGTTGCTCCCTTCGTCTTTTAGCCTACGTAACAATGTTACTACTAATTAAACCCTTCGTAACGTTGAAGCGGAACAAAATAAAATTCTCACAAGTTTTGTGACCAGCGTTATGATACTGTAGTATCGTAATTTGTCTCGGGTTTACGGGATTAGTTAATAACACTGTATGTTATATGTGGAACTATAAACTGGGAGCATTGACAGTTTGTCAAAAATGTCTAGATGTATTTTGTGGGAAATCCCATTTTATTTTTTTCCCTTCTGTCGTGTGGATAAAATTGAAATGAGTTGCCCATCCCCGCCGCTATTAATATAAAGAGCTACCGCCTCTTGCCTGTTGCGTTATAGCGATAGACCTCTCACGGAACGCCCCACACTGTCTTATCGAATGATTCAGTAAAGAGCTAATTACGTAAACGACTTTTAACCATCCACAAATCATATTTTAATGATTTATATTCATTAGTTTTTAATGTCATTGAGCAGACATTATTTTGTATAACCTGGTTTCTGAAGCGGTGTAGTGTGAAGAAGCTCATAATTACATGTGGGAGACTCATGTCTGGTGTTTTACGTTGGGGTTCATCTCTGCATGTTTAGAACCCATTCAACAGAGCTAGAACCGTCACTATTTGAAGAATTTCATTTATGATTCTCTTCTTCACTGCCTCCACGGTTTCCTACAAATTGTTACGATAAGATAAAAGGAAGGGTTGTGCTTTAGCTTCCCGCCGACTACGAGTCAATAGCTTACAATAAACTTTCGTTTTGCCAAAATCTTGTAGGGAAAAATTAAAATTATTAGAATTATATATCAACTTTTTTGAGGTAGCTGCTTTCCATAGCATGAACGTGATTATTACTTTACAAGCAAATCTACATTTCCTTATTCCAGTATATGTATTTATCATCCTAAACGCAATTCGCCTTTTATGTGGAAAGCCTCTGCAGAAATAGGAGAAAATTATTGTTTCAAACAAACCAGTTATATCTTTTACCTAAAGTTAATTATGCATTTTCTGACGAATTTACGTGTTTTACCTCCATATTGAAGCAGACTGAAGAGTGCATTTACGCTTCACATATGAGATCACAGAAAATCTAAGCCAGAATTACTCCGGCGGCGTGAATGGATGATCTTACAAAATGAATTGTGCATCTAGAATACTGATCCACAGAGCAGTTGATATCCTAACAACTGATGTTTCCATGTAGAGTTAAGAAATAACTAACGACTTTTTAGTAGTCTATTAACTAGAGCAAGGGAGAATTAATTTCGTACCACATAGCCTTATAACTACACCCATGCTCATAAATTAAGGATAATTGCAGAATGAGGTGCCACACAACGTGGCACTACACAAAGCTGGCGCTAATAGCATAGGCACATAGGGAACACTCACGACACAGATCTGTAAGTCCACGGTATTGTTGATAAGTTGAGAAAACCGTCCCGAAACACATGTACTACAAAACGCTACTGTTTCCTTCGCATGTATCCCGACATTGGTATGGGATATGATCACCATGCACACGTACACAGGCCGCACAACGGGTTGGCATAATCTGGTTCAGATGATCGAGCAGCTGCTGGGGTATAGCCTCCCATTCTTGCAACAGTGCCTGTCGGAGCTCCTGAAGCGTCCTAGGGTTTTGAAGACGTGCAGCGATACGTCGACCGAGAACATCCCAGAAGTGCTCGATGGGGAGAACAGGTAAGCCACTCCATTCGCCTGACGTCTTCTGTTTCAAGGTACTCCTCCACGATGGCAGCTCGGTGGGGCTGGTGCCAAATGACGTACCGATGCACCTGACCTGTTACAGTTCCTTTGTCAAAGACATGCAGTGGTGTATGTGCACCAATCATAATCCTACCCCACACCATCAAATCAGGACCTCCACACAGGTCCCTTGTACTGTGTTCTTGACACCAGGCTTTACGGGGTCTTCTGTGACCAGGGGTCAGTGGAATGCACCTTGCAGGTCTCCAAGCGAATAAACCATGTCTGTTCAGTCATCTGTAGACTCTGTGTCTGGAGACAACTGTTTCAGTGGCTGCGGTAAGGTTCCGAGCAAGGCAACCTGCAGTACTCCGTGGCCGTCTGCGGGTACTGATGGTGAGATATCGGTCATCTTGTGGTGTTGTACACTGTGGACGTCCCGTATTGTAGCGCCTGGACAAGTTTCCTGTCTGCTGGAGTCGTTGCCATAAACTGGAGATCGCACTTTGTGGCACTCGGAGGGACCGTGATACGACCTGCTGTATTTCATCAGCCTCCAGTAGCCCTAGTATTCTACCCCTCATAACGTCATTAATATGTGTTCTTTGAGCCATTTTCAACACACAGTCACCGTCGCACAGTCTCCCGTTAGGACGACATAGTAATGGCATGTCTGTCATAGAGAAGTAACTGAAAGGGTTGAAAGCAAATCATTCGCCACGTCTGGATGAAATACCAATTTCGTTATACAGAGAGTACTGTACGACACTGACACTTTACTTAGTTGTGCAAAGCAGCTGAAACCCCGGCAAAGGGTGTCCCGAGCGTTTGTATAAAAGCCCAGGTAACTCTTGTATTGAAGAACGGTAAAGGATTGGACCTCCAAAATTACAACACAATATTCTTAACGCTAGTCTGATGAAGAATTCTTCAGCATATCCTGAGTATAAAAAGGTTTCCTTCAGACAGAAAAGGTTCTGTCCATAAATAAGCACGGATTTAGAAATCATTGCTCCTGCGAAACTTTACGTGCCCTTTTTCTCACATGGTATCCTGCGAACCATGGATGAAGGTCATTAGGTAGAGTCTATATTTCTAGATTTACGAAAAGCGTTTGACACGGTGTGCCGCAACAGAGAGTTAACGAAGGGCTGAGTGTACGGAAAATGTCCCCAGATATGTGAGTGGCATTAATGTCTTTTAAGTAATAGGGCCCTGTCGTTGTCCTCGACGGTGAGTGTTCAACACAGAGGAGGGTGACGGCAGGAGTAGCCGAAGTGGAATAGGATCGCTCTTGTACTCCGTATGCATAATTATTCCGATGCCTATCTCGAGCAGCAATCTGTTTTCTGACGGCGCTGGAGCACATGGGAACGTATCGTCAGTGAGTGACTGTATAAGGACACAGAGTGACATAGTATGTTTGAGTGTTCTACTGAACGGCACTCGCCTTAAAAGTAGGAAATGTAAGTAAACGCGAATTAATGGGAAGAATAATCCTTTAATGTTTGACTATAGTATTATTTGTGTGCTGCTTCACACTGCCATGTCGATTAAATAGGCGTAACTTTGCAAAGCGTTATAAAATGGAACGAGAACATAATAACGATAGTAGTGGAGGCAAATTGTTGATTCGGTTTATTTCGAAAATATTACGGAAGTGTAACACATTTACAAAGGAAAACGCGAACAGAACGCTGCTGCAACCCGTTATTGAGTACTGCTGCAGTTTTTGGGATCCCCAGCATTCCTCATTAACAGTAGACGTCGAAGTAATTCAGAGACTTGCTGCTAGATTTGTTACCAGAAGGTTCTGCCAACACGCAACTATCCTGGCCATGCTTCGTGAACTCAAATGGGAATGTGGAGAGAAGACGACATTCCTTCACCATTCAATAATTGTAAAATACATGGATTCAGAATTTTAAGCTGTTTGCAAATGATTCCATAGACACCGACGTACATTTCGCGTAAGGAGAACGAGGAGAAGAGAAACTAGTGCTCGTGCAGACGCGTATACACAGTCGTTTTTCCCTCGTTTTGTTTGAGAGTGGTATAGGAATGCTTACGGAGTATGTACGTAGATGCAGATGTAGAGGTGCACGTGCATCGTTAAGGTGCCGATATTATTTCATGGAGAGGATAGGTCTCTTTCACTGTATTTTACTTGAGAATGAACAAAGATACAGTAGGAGGAGGAAAGGAAATATTGACTAACATTAAAAGTTAGGAACACAGGCGAAGTTGTAAGTGAAGCAGATAGGGGAGGCTGAAACTGAAAGCGACGTACCAGGACAAGAACAAACTTTAACTGAATACATATTTGACAAATATTTATTTGAATCTGTAATTTACGAAATTTCACAAGTAATAGTAACAATAACTTGCACATACTGAAGTAGCTTCACCAAACTGTGTTGGAAACTTGAAGTCAGTAAGCAAAAAAGTAACGACATTAGTTTGAATTGTTCCACACTCTCAGATTTAACAACGAAACAGTTTCATCATCGTAGTTTATCAAGTCAGTTTAGTATTCACCTCCGCTGACGGCGACAAATGATTACAGTTCGCAAATACAACAATTACAGAGAAGAGATTACACTGTCAACAAGTCGTAAGGTACAACCTATTATGGAACCAACATCCTTCTAACACTAAACTAATCAATTAAGAACAGAGTAACAATTAGTATGTAGCTTATAAATCTTGCTTACGTAGCTTATCATTAAATCTCACACTTGGAATAGATACGTCCTTTAAATTTCGATATATGTATTGATTGGTTGAACTATAGCTTATTTACGTAACAGTCGGCGCTACAAGATACGAAGGTGGAAATTTTGGAGAAGGGATTCGTCTGTTAAGAATAGTCTAACTAGTTAGCTGTATCATTCTGCCTGTAGTTTTCGATTTACTTGGAGTAGCATATTCGTAATTACATGCAAGAGTTCATTTCCATCAGGTAGTTGACGGGTACTTTAATCAGCACTGCTGACCAGGTTCGACAACGTGTTCATTATAAATAGTACAGATGGATGTGGATATATGAAATTCGTAAGAATATGACGGTAGCCACAGCTCATGCACAAATACACATGGTACCGTTGTCCCAATTAGAAATCATCTTGGATTAGTGAGGGTAACATCGCAGATCTCCCGAAAACAACGATGCTCATATCTTTCAGCTAAACATAGAGCAATGAATCAGTGAACATAAGAACATTGTGGCATCACCGACTATGGTTCAAATGGTTCTGAGCACTATGGGACTTAACATCTGTGGTCATCGGTCCCCTATAACTTAGAACTACTTAATCCGCGGTTTCAGACTGAAGCGCCTAGAACCACTAGGCCACCGCGGCCGGGGTCACCTCTCACTCAAAGATTGAGTGTTCAAAGATTGACCGATTGCATGTCTTATACAAAGAAGGAAAAACTTGCTTTCAATGAAAACCGCTGCATCTTTGAGTCTCGACGCACTGATACATAAACTAAACTCTGATTTGCCACTGTCAGGGGCAGAGCCGTGTCTCAGGCTGGCTGACAAATATTGGCACCAAACACCACTCCACGTGGAGGAAGAATCTGTTGCCAGATCGCATCACTGCACCAGCACTGAAGTCTAAGATAACAGCCTACCGTGAGAAGACCACCTGGCGACCACTAGGCTAGTGTTGCCTGGCCGTGGCCTTTCATATTGCATGCGGGGCATCAATGCACTTCGGTTGTTGGGCCCGACGAGGATAAGACATTTTACCTTGTCGGCCGTTGGTTAACCGGGGCCATTTCAAGTTTCACGTCAACAGCACTTATTTAATTACAGGGTGGAAATTGGTTCATAGAGTAGTATAAGTTGCTTCACGGGAGATTGCATGAGGCATATATCATCTACTGATCGTTTACAACTGGGCCAGATAAATGGCAGAAATTAATCAAAAAGCAGAGATATAAATTGATTTACATGGAATGGCACAGCCAGAAATTGACGGGCGCCTTTCAAATGAAGTAGATTCAAAATGGTTCAAATGGCTCTGAGCACTATGGGACTTAACATCTATGGTCATCAGTCCCCTAGAACTTAGAACTACTTAAACCAAACTAACCTAAGGACAGCACACAACACCCAGTCATCACGAGGCAGAGAAAATCCCTGACCCCGCCGGGAATCGAACCCGGGAACTCGGGCGCGGGAAGCGAGAAAGCTACCGCACGACCACGAGCTGTGGACCCAAATGAAGTTGAATTGTTTTGGCATGTGGAAAGGTAGAGACTGAAATAGGAGAACTCGATAACTGAATATGTAGTGGTAATTAATGCTGTTTATGTTCGAATAACTTACTGGTATGCAGCCAGGTAACGTCGTCGACCACCGATGATGTTTCAACAAGAGCACACCCTGCCATTTTCAAGACAACACTGAAGCAAGTAAGCGTTGTGCAAGCAAATTTAAAACCCTGCTTTCCACAGAAAAGCCGTACAGATACCACCCACCCACCCACCCACCCACCCACACACACACACACACACACACACACACACACACACACACAAATGCACACACACACCACACATGCACACACACACACACACACACACACACACTGTAAACACTTGCTCCGTCACAATTCAAGAGTGACCGTTGTCAGAAACTATCGATAGCGACATTAATAATCAACAGGTGAGGCTGCATAAACTTTGTCTGTTTTTTGACAAGTGGGGGAGCAGGATTACATGCGAAATTCAAATAAAAAGGTAAGGTTACTTGTTAACTGGAAATGCATTCCAGAATCTCCGCCTACTTGCTCCATTAGATGACTGGTATCAGGACAATATTCTGCAATGGCCGTCATGTTTGGTTTGTGATGACGCTAGCTGTTTACAGTGTGTGTGTGTGTGTGTGTGTGTGTGTGTGTGTGTGTGTGTGTGTGTGCGTGTGTGTTACATTTACAGAGTTTTTGTGAAAAACCGAGGTTTTAAAATCGCTTGAACAGCGCAGTCTTGCATTGAAAATTGCAAGATGTACTCCTGTCGATATATCGGCTATTGTCGACGACGTCACCCGCCTGCATTTCCGTATCTTATTTGAACAATGTTGTTGTTGTTGCGGTCTTCAGTCCTGAGACTGGATTGATGCAGCTCTCCATGCTACTCTATCCTGTGCAAGCTTCTTCATCTCCCAGTACCTACTGCAACCTACATCCTTCTGTATCTGTTTGGTGTATTCATCTCTTGGTCTCCCTCTACGATTTTTACCCTCCACGCTGCCCTCCAATACCAAATTGATGATCACTTGATGCCTCAGAACGTGTCCTACCAACCGATCCCTTCTTCTAGTCAAGTTGTGCCACAAACTTCTCTTCTCCCCAATCCTATTCAGTACTTCCTCATTAGTTATGTGATCGACCAATCTAATCTTCAACATTCTTCTGTAGCACCACATTTCAAAAGCTTCTATTCTCTTCTTGTCCAAACAATTTATCGTCCATGTTTCACTCCCATACATGGCTACACTCCATAGAAATACTTTCAGAAACGACTTCCTGACACTTAAATCTATACTAGATGTTAACAAATTTCTCTTCTTCAGAAATGCTTTCCTTGCCATTGCCAGTCTACATTCTATATCCTCTCTACTTCGACCATCATCAGTTATTTTGCTCCCCAAATAGCAAAACCCCTTAACTACTTTAAATGTCTCATTTCCTAATCTAATTCCCTCAGCATCACCCGACTTAATTCGACTACATTCCATTATCCTCGTTTTCCTTTTGTTGATGTTCATCATATAGCCTCCTTTCAAGACACTGTCCATTCCGTTCAGCTGCTCTTCCAAGTCCTTTGCTGTCTCTGACAGAATTACAATGTCATCGGCGTACCTCAAAGTTTTTATTTCTTCTCCATGGATTTTAATTCTTACTCCGAATTTTTATTTTGATTCCTTCACTACTTCCTCAATATAGAGATTGAATAACATCGGGGAGAGGCTACAACCCTGTCTCACTCCCTTCCCAACCACTGCTTCCCTTTGATGCCCCTCGACTCTTATAACTGCCATCTGGTTTCTGTACAAATTGTAAATAGCTTTCCGCTCCCTGTATTTTACCCCTGCCACCTTCAGAATTTGAAAGAGAGTATTCCAGTCAACATTGTCAAAAGCTTTCTCTAAGTCTACAAATGCTAGAAATGTAGGTTTGCCTTTCCTTAATCTACCTTCTAAGATAAGTCGTAAGGTCAGTATTGCCTCACGTGTTGCGCTATTTCTACGGAATCCAAACTGATCTTCCCCGATGTCTGCTTCTACTAGTTTTTCTATTCGTCTGTAAAGAATTCGCGTTAGTATTTTGCAGCCGTCACTTATTGAACTGATAGTTCGGTAATTTTCACATCTGTCAATACCTGCTTTCTTTGGGATTGGAATTATTATATTCTTCTTGAAGTCTGAGGGTATTTCGCCTGTCTCATACATCTTGCTCACAAGATGGTAGAGTTTTGTCAGGACTGGCTCTCCCAAGGCTGTCAGTAGTTCTAATGTAATGTTGTCTACTCCCGGGGCCTTGTTTCGACACAGGTCTTTCAGTGCTCTGTCAAACTCTTCACGCAGTATCATATCTACGATTTCATCTTCATCTACATCCTCTTCCATTTCCATAATATTGTCCTCACGTACATCGCCCTTGTATAGACCCTCTATATACTCCTTCCATCTTTCTGCTTTCCCTTCTTTGCTTACAACTGGGTTTCCTTCTGAGCTCTTGATATTCATACAAGTGGTTCTCTTTTCTCCAAAGGTCTCTTTAATTTTCCTGTAGGCAGTATCTATCTTACCCCTAGTGAGATAAGCCTCAACTTCCTTACATTTGTCCTCTAGCCATCCCTGCTTAGCCATTTTGCACTTTCTGTCGATCTCATTTTTGAGACGTTTGTATTCATTTTTGCCTGCTTCATTTACTGCATTTTTATATTTTCTCCTTTCATCAATTAAATTCAATATTTCTTCTGTTACCCAAGGATTTCTATTAGCCCTCGTCTTTTTACCAACTTGATTCTCTGCTGCCTTCACTACTTCATCCCTCAAAGGTACCCATTCTTCTTCTACTGTATTTGTTTCCCCCATTCTTGTCAATTGTTCCCTTATGCTCTCCCTGAAACTCTGTACAACCTCTGGTTTAGTCAATTTATCCAGGTCCCATCTCCTTAAATTACCACCTTTTTTTAGCTTCTTCAGTTTTAATCTACAGTTCATAACCAACAGATTGTGGTCAGAGTCCACATCTGCCCCTGGAAATGTCTTACAATTTAAAACCTGGTTCCTAAATCTCTGTCTTACCATTATATAATCTATCTGAAACCTGTCAGTATCTCCAGGCTTCTTTCATGTATAGAACCTTCTTTTATGATTCTTGAACCAAGTGTTAGCTATGATTAAGTTATGCTCTGTGCAAAATTCTACCATTTCTTAGCCCCAATCCATATTCACCCACTACGTTTCCTTCTCTCCCTTTTCCTACTGACGACTTCCAGTCACCCATGACTATTAAATTTTCGTCTCCCTTCACTATCTGAGTAATTTCTTTTATTTCATCATACATTTCATCAATCTCTTCGTCATCTACGGAGCGAGTCGCCATATAAACTTGTAGGCGTGGGCTTCGTATCTATCTTGGCCACAATAATGCGTTCACTATGCTGTTTGTAGTAGCTTACCCGCATTCCTATTTTCCTATTCATTATTAAACCTTCTCCTGCATTACCCCTATTTGATTTTGTGTTTATAACCCTGTAGTCACCTGACCAGAAGTCTTGTTCCTTCTGCCACGGAACTTCACTAATTCCCACTATATCTAACTTTAACCTATCCATTTCCCTTTTCAAATTTTCTAACCTACCTGCCCGATTAAGGGATTTGACATTCCACGCTCCGATCCGTAGAACGCCAGTTTCCTTTCTCCTGATAATGACATCCTCTTAAGTAGTCCCCGCCCGGAGATCCGAATGGCGGACTATTTCACTTGCGGAATATTTTGCCCAATAGGACGCCATCATCATTTAACCATACAGTAAAGCTGCAGAGTGGACGATCAAAAACGAAGTGTTCGTATTAAGAAGGGTGTAAGACTAGGCTGTAGCCTTTCGCCCCTACTCTTCAATCTGTACATCGAGGAAGCAATGATGGAAATAAAAGAAAGGTTCAGGAGTGGAATTAAAATACAAGGTGAAAGGATATCAATGATACGATTCGCTGATGACATTGCTATCCTGAGTGAAAGTGAAGAAGAATTGAATGATCTGCTGAACGGAATGAACAGTCTAATGAGTACACAGTATGGTTTGAGAGTAAATCGGAGAAAGACGAAGGTAATGAGAAGTAGTAGAAATGAGAACAGCGAGAAACTTAACATCAGGATTGATGGTCACGAAGTCGGTGAAGTTAAGGAATTCTGCTACCTAGGCAGTAAAATAACCAATGACGGACGGAGCAAGGAGGACATCAAAAGCAGACTCGCTATGGCAAAAAAAAGGCATTTCTGGCCAAGAGAAGTCTACTAATATCAAATATCGGCCTTAATTTGAGGAAGAAATTTCTGAGGATGTACGTCTGGAGTACTGCATTGTATGGTAGTGAAACATGGACTGTGGGAAAACCGGAACAGAAGAGAATGGAAGCATTTGAGATGTGGTGCAATAGACGAATGTTGAAAATTAGGTGGACTGATAAGGTAAGGGATGAGGAGGTTCTACGCAGAATCGGAGAGGAAAGGAATATTTGGAAAACACTGATAAGGAGAAGGGACAGGATGATAGGACATCTGCTAAGACATGAGGGAGCTTTAGAGGGCAGAAACTGTAGAGGAAGACAGAGATTGGAATACGTCAAGCAAATAATTGAGGACGTAGGTTGCAAGTGCTACTCTGAGATGAAGAGGTTAGCACAGGAAAGGAATTTTTGGCGGGTCGCATCAAACCAGTCAGTAGACCGAGGACGGGAAAAAAAAAAATAAAAAAAAAATAAAACTGCATGCCCTCGAGAAAAATTACGGCTGTAGTTTCCCCTTGCTTTCAGCCGTTCGCAGTACCAGCACAGCAAGGCCGTTTTGGTTAGTGTTACAAGGCCAGATCAGTCAATCATCCAGACTGTTGCCCCTGGACTACTGAAAAGGCTGCTTCCCGTCTTCAGGAACCACACGTTTGTCTGGCCTCTCAACAGATACCCCTCCGTTGTGGTTGCGCATACGGTACGGCTATCTGTATCGCTGAGACACGCAAGCCTCCCCACCAACGGCAAGTTCCATGGATCATGGGGGGGGGGGGGGGTTTATGATTAAGCAAACACAATGAACTTCGGGTACATGGTAGGCTGCAGTATTTTTATCCAGCACGGTGCAGTTTATTTGCATTTAGAGAAATTTTCGTAAGAGTATCATCAAGCTGATATTAAATTCAGTATTAACTCATACGTAGTTTGGGTTATAAGATACTATGTACGACTTCGCACATAACGGTAAGAAGAGGGCGCTACAGAGTGGTGCGATACCTATAGTTGTAGGGAAGGAGCACAGGAGCAGAAACGATTAGTGAACAAGTAACACAGCAAACAGAAGATTTCCTTTACTTTTATTTCTCCAAACGTACGGAGACGCTTTAAAAATGACGAAACAATATATAGAGTCTTGCTCATACTATAGTAACAACGACGGTATAGGAGCAGCGCATGCCGGCCGTTGGTGGCCGAGCGGTTCTGGCGCTGCAGTCTGGAACCGCGCGACCGCTACGGTCGCAGGTTCGAATCCTGCCTCGGGCATGGATGTGTGTATTGTCCTTAGGTTAGTTAGGTTTAAGTAGTTCTAAGTTCTAGGGGACTTATGACCTCAGCAGTTGAGTCCCATAGTGCTCAGAGCCATTCAATAGGAGCAGCGCCTAGATGGTGTCTGCATGGCGTCCCGTAACGAAGTGGCTCCGAGCGCGCGCGATTGGGCTGACCAGCTGCCGCCGGCCGTCCTACATTTCAGCTGCAGAGGGCTTTCGTAGTATCGCAGTGCTGGAGGCGCGACTCGCCGGGAGAGCGCGATACGGTCCGCCAGGTATCGCCTGTCCGCTATCGCCTTGTGATGGAAACTTGCATTTCCGTTCCTAAGAGGTCCGTGGGGTGGTATCGATAAGTGATATAAATAAGACAGTTTTCAAATCGACGTACAGAATATAAGAATAAAAGCGATGGCACTAATGGCCTTGTTGCCGATGAGACGCTAAATCCTAACTATTCTTTCCTATTTTTATATCATTGAATTCCTTTTTTCTCTAAAACATGTTGATATTTTTCACATCCATTGACTGGTAAACTGCTTTTGCAGTGAAAAATTTCTTCAAAATTGCCTTTCTCATACCGTTTGTCTCCATTTATCTGTTCAATATTCGTCACGTCCATTCATCCACGAACTTGAGTTCCTACGGGGAACTGTCGTAATATCTACAGCCTCAGAGAACTTTAAATAAAAATCGTGATATTTCTGAAACATTATCTTTCTAAATCCTTATAAGATGACTTTTTCAGACGAATCACTTAAAATTCAGGCTTCTGTTCGTCATTATAATATGCATGTACATTTGCTAATGGGTACGTTGTATACAATGCAATATCTGATTCCACCTACTTCCATAGTCTTTAAGATAAGTAGCGTCCTAAGAATGACTGTTCTGTTACATGGTTGAAGATAAGTTTTATTTTCTCTTTGGACATAACGAATGTTCTTCCAGCACCTGGTGTCCAGTATCAAGCCTTGCTTGACTGAGTTTGTTCCATTGACCTAACACGACATAAGCATTGTCTTCACACCATCCAGTAAAGAGAGTAACCAACTGAAGGCTGTAGAAGTCACCGAAAAACTTTGGTAAGTAGTTTAAATCTCCTCTCCACTCTCAGTTCTGAAACTTATTCTGCTGAGTGAGATTTACATAACATATTTCTGGCATTTTACTAGCAACTTCTTAAATGAATGGCTTGGATTACCACGCTGATTTTGAAAATAGACAGCTCATTAGACGTATTGTTACACAATTCGAAAACGGCCAAAGTTTCTGTCGAAACTGTAGCATAAAAACCAGCTGCAATGAAAGTTAATGGTTAAATAATATGGCCAATAGATATGGCTTATAGTTTGCAACTCAGTTCCTCCAACATTAAAGTTTTACTGAAGAAGATTCTCAGTTATGGTAATAAACGAGAAAAGCCAAGTTTCAAATTGCCTCATTGGCTGACCCTCTTTCGGCTACACTGTGGGCGGGTAATCTGACTGAATGTGGTAACTATGGCAACGTACAAGGAAGCGTGCGGTGTGCTGTAACGCGTTCTCGTAGTTGACACGTGCACAGGGTGAACCCTAAACCTAGCGACGAAATGTCGGAGATCGTTCAGTTATATTTTCTAAGTACTTAGTAGAAGGGGCCCGTGGTATACTATGGCTTGCCACACGGTAATTCTATTTCATTTGATTTATTACTACCATTGATCTCTGTATCTATACTGAAATAAAAATGTCTGCGCAACACTAAAAACGTCGACAAAATGTTCTGTGTGTCTTGATTGGTAACAAACTCTCTCCACTCACTCAGGCCACTTTTCGTTGACAACAGTCATGCCCGGTTCTGTCTTCTCCATGAAGTTTTAATTAAGCGCTGTTCGGTTCTGCGTACTAGGCTTTCTCATAAAGATATGTAGTAGTAATATAATAGTATGGATGGGTTTTCTCATGAGTTGGCGCATATGCGCCTGTGTACGTTCTCTAACTGCAGTAGGTAGACAAAGGTGACAAACCGAATCAATCATAATTATGCCGTTCGTCATTACTGAGCTATCAGAGACTGCAGGTCCCTCGTACGAAAATTTAAAATAATCCTGAATACCCTCCTAAATTTTCTCTTCCTGCTTAATCTCAAAAGTCAGTGCATGCAGGATAGGTTTCCGCGTCAGGGTGGACAGCCTCTGCTAGACTATTAGGACTCCAGCTGACCTAGATCAGCAGCTGCAGCCAGTGCTCTGTTTCCAGTGGCTTAAGCTTTAAGCTATGGTAGAAGTGGATCTCCATCAAAACAATGCACGGAAGTTGTCTAATAACCCTAGACTCCCCCCCCCCCCCAATTTTAATGTCACCAGTCTTTCAGCTGGTTTCATCCTGTATCCCTATCTTGTACAACTACTTTATGCAACATATGTTTTGCGTTATCCAGTGTTTCTCCGTTCCTAGTACTTTCTCCCTCTACCATATCCCACTAAACCAGGCTGTTCCTGCTTGCTGGGTAGGCACAGAAACAGTTGGGAACGGGTGGACCCGTCGACGTATGGGCCATCGTACACCACAGGCTGCGCTCTTCGGCCAGGGGTGGCCAAGCAGCTCCCGAATTCACAAAATGCGTTCAGTGCGCCTGTCTGGCCTACCTGCGCATACCTACGAGCGCGGATGAATTGCAGACACAGACGCCGTCGCCCCATGGGAAAACGCTGGAAATTCCGACACTAAAATATCGCTTCTCCATGTATCGGATTTTGTAGACCTCTAAAGCCTCAGTATTTCTTTGTCTCTTACTTTACTATCCAGACAAAATTACCTTCAACATTTCCTGTAACATCACCGTTCAGACGTTTCATTACCTCTAGTTTCATGGTCCATGTTTCACTTCCATACAGTGCTGTGATCCAGATGTACACTTTCAGAAACTTCTCCACCTTCTATTGAAGAAATCTTCCTTCACCCATGATACCATCCTTTGGCCACCTTTTATGAATTTTCTTAGATAGAATGGTTTTTTCAGTACCACGGCGTTACCATTTTTGGTATTCACTGTGTCGCCAGTCTGGTTCCATTACTCTTCATCGCATTCATATATTGTGGTACATCCATCAGCCTCTGTGTGATGTCCACTTCTTTCAGAAGGTAACCCAAGTCTTTTGATCTACACCCACAAACGCTACGTCTTCCGCAAGACTGAGCACAGCTACCTATTACATTGCAAATTCATTTTTCTTCCCAGACTTGCCTCGAAATCCGTAACTGCTTCTTCCACCCAATCGTCGCCCTTATTTGTTTAGGGCGACGGTAGGGTTTACCCTCAATTTTTTTAGTCTTCAGCCTCATGACTGGTTTGAAGTGGCTCCCTCGAATTCCTTATTGAAAAGGAAGGGTGCTAAGATGGAAAGACACAAAGGTGAGCAAACACCACATTGGGCGACTTTCCCTTCACGATCTGCACTTCTGAAAGATTGTAGAAGTGGTGTCAGGTCAAACTCAAATATAGGGACCATGTATTTATTGATAAAGAGGTGTACAGAGCAACAAAAGTGAAATGGAAAACTAGGCTTGCAATATAGAAAGCCTGGAGCCGTGTGACAGTCAAACACGTACTCCCAAAAGACTTGTGAGACATTTGGGGGATCTTTTTAACTTTTCTACAGCAAGTTTCTTGACATCATCTGGCGACATGTCTGTTCTAGTGAGATGTGTAGTGACTTTCTGAAAGATGTTTGAGCGCTTATCAGCAAACATCATTTCCTGTAGCAACAATTCTATTGTTTAATGCGGTAATTCGTTCATTATTTGTTCAATGCCTTTGACATAACTTCTCCAGGTTGAATGTTTCTCAGCGCAGTTAGTCCTAAACAACCAACTTATCTTTCTCGTAACTCTCACTGCTGGGTTTGATGACAGATGTTATTTAAAAGGGCATCTTGGTGTTGTTTGTCCTCCCCTGAAGAAGCCTTACTACACTTCTGACACAAACTGCAGACCATTGTCTCTAAGGATTTGCGTGACTTACTAGTATTTTTAAAACAGACCTTTTATTACATTTCGTAAGGCGACAAATTATACACTGAGTTGACAAAAGTCATGGGACAGAGTTATGCACATGTAGAGATGGCAGTAGTATTATACGTACAAGGTGTAAAAGGGATGTGCATTAGCTGAGCTGTCATTTGCACGCAGATGATTCTTGTGAAAGGTTTCCGACGGGGTTGTGACCGCACGACTTTGAATACGGAATGGTAGTGGGATCTAGACGCATGGGACGTTCCATTTCCGAACTCATTACGAAATTCAGTGTTCCAAGATGCACAGTGTCAAGAGTGTGCCGAAAATACCAAAGTTCAGGCATTACCTCTCGCTTCGGACAATACAGTGGACGACGGCCTTCGTTTTAACAATCAAGAGCACTGATGTTTGTGGGAGTTGTTACTGCTAATAGAAATATCTGCAGAAATCAGTGTGGGACATATGATGAACGTCGGCGAAATTTGGTGTTAATGGGCTGTAGCACCAGATGGCCTACGCAAGCGACTTATTATACCGAAAACACTGGCAAGAAGAAGGGACAGAATGACAGAACATCTGCTATCACATCAGGGAATGGCTCCCATGTACAGGGAACTGTAGAGGGTAAAAACTGTAGAGGAGGACAGAGATTGGAATACATCGAGCAAATAATTGAGGGCATAGGTTACAATTGCTAGTCTGAGATGAAAAAGATATGGGCCGATTCTGTGGAGAACCTCCTCATTTGTTACTTTATCAGTCCTAATTTGCAGCATTCTTCTGTAGCACCACATCTCAAATGTTTCGATTCTCTTCTGTTCTGATTTTCCCAAATCCATGTTTCAGTACCATTCTATGTTGTGCTCCAAACACAACTTATCGGAAATTAAGGCTTATGTATGACATCAGTAGACTTCCGTTGGCCAGGATTACCCTTTTGCCAGTGCTCAACTGTTTTCTCTGCCTTCCATGCGCTGTCCGTCTTGCTTAAGCAGCAGAATTCCTTAATTTCGTTTCCCTCGGATCTCCAATTCTGACGTTAAGTTTCAGCAGTTCACTTTTTAGCTACTTCTCACTACTTTTGTCTTTCTTCGATTTCCTCTTAATCAGTATTTTGTACACATTGCACTGTTCATTCTATTTAACACATCCTATACTTTCACTGAGGATAGCAATGTCATCAGCGAATCAAATTTTTGATATCATTTCGTTTTTATTTTTAATCCCACTCTTGAAACATTTTTTATTTCACTCATCTCCTCTTCGATGTATAGATTTAACAGAAGGGGCGAAAGACTACAATTTCTTCCTCACACCCTTTAATCCGGGCACTGTGATCTTGGTCTTGCATTAATATTGTTCCCTCTTGGTTCTTGTACATTCTGTACATCACCCATCTTTCCCTATAGTTTACCTACATTTTTCTCAGAATTTAGAATATCTTGCACCATTCAATATTGTCGAACGTTTTTTCCAGCTCGGATACTCCACCGCGACGTCTCTCTGATGCAGATACCTTCTCTGAAGCGAAACTGATCGTTATCTAACACATCCTCAATTTTCTTTTCCATTCTTGTATATTTTTTTATTGCCAGATGCCCGGATGCATGAGTTGTTCAGCTGATTGTGCGATAATTCCCGCAACTGTTGGCTCTTGCAATCCGCGGAATTCTGATGCGAAAGTCTTATGGCATATCACCAGTCTCATGTCCGCCCCTGGTAGCTGAGTGGTCAGTGCGACGGAATGTCATACCTAAGGGCCCGGGTTCGATTCCCGGCTGGGTCGGAGATTTTCTCCGCTCAGGGACTGGATGTTGTGTTGTCCTTATCATCATCATTTCATCTCCGTCGACACGCAAGTCGCCGAAGTGGCGTCAACTCGAAAGACGGGAGGCCCTACCCGCACGGCATTTCTATTTTTACCAGTCTCATACAATCTGCACGCCAAAGTGAATAGTCGTCCTGTTGCCACTTCCTCCAATGATTTTAGAAATTCTGATGGAATGTTATCTATCCCTTCTATGTTATTTGATCTTCTGTTTTCCAAAACTATTTTAACTTCTGACGCTAATGCTGGATCCCCTTTCTCTTCCCTATCGATTTCTGTTTCATCTTGTGTCACGTCATCAAACATGTGTGACCCCCAGGAGAGGCCTTCAGTTTTTTCTTTCCACGTATCCACTCTCTCCTCAACATTGACTTGAGGAACTTCTATAGTATTCTTTATGTTACCGCCCTTGCTTCCAATTTTCTTGCACCGTCCGTCATGGGTTATTTTGTTGCCTAAGCAGCAGAATTCATTAATTTCGTCTTCTCCGTCCTTCCGATGACCGTATCTCCTTCGATTGCTTCACATTTCTCACGCGGCCACTTTGTTTTTGCTTCCGCGAAGTTCCCAGTTAACTTGTTCTTAAGTGACTTGAATTTTTGTATTGCCGAATTTTCCTGAATGTTTTTGTGCTTCCTTCTTTCCTCGATTGACTGAAGTACCGATTGACTGAAGTACCTCATTTGTTATCCATGGTTACTTCGCAGTTGGATTCCTTGGGTCTAAGATTTTCTTTACAGCATCTGTGATTATCGTTTTTTAGAGATTTCCATTCCTCTTCAGCTGTACTGCCTACTGAGCTACTTATTATTCCATTATGTAATAGCCTCAGAGAACTTAAACGACATCTACTCAATCCTTTGAACTTCCGTATCCCCCTTCTTTGCTTATTGATTGTTTCTCACCGCTCTCTGGAACTTCAGCCTACTCTTCATAGTTACTAAATTGTGATCTCATTCTATATCTGCTCCTGGGTACGCCTTACAACCCAGTATCTGATTTCGGAATCTCTGCTTGAGGATGATGTAATCTGACTGAAATCCTACCGTATCTGTGTAGGGACTTCGATACTTATTCTCAGGTGGTGCCCGTAGATGTGAAGAGGCTACATTTCGCTTGGTGTACATCCTGGTGATCCTGCCATGTGGTGGTCAGACGATGTCGACAGGAAACTTGACGATGAGTATGGCCGCCCTCGTGTTCTATTCAGTCCGGTATTCTGACACTGTCACATCCAAATGCCCCACAATGGATAGTACACGATTCGACTGGCCACTTGAAGACTCACAATGAAGCCCATTTTAAACTCTGTCAAGTTCCGATGACGCAGACTTACACAAATGTGTCGCATCTCTGTTTTCTTCACAGTGATCTATGTTCTCATTCCACCTGTCACAGAGAGTTGCAAACCTAATCACTTACCTACCCGCCGACGGTGTGCTTATGTACGGAGCTACGTTGACACCAGACTAGCCGGCGGTGTGGCCGTGCGGTTCTAAGCGCTTCAGTTTGGAACCGCGTGACCGCTACGGTCGCAAGTTCGAATCCTGCCTCGGGCATTGATGTGTGTGATGTCCTTAGGTTAGTTAGGTTTAAGTAGTTCTAAGTTCTAGGGGACTGATGACCTCAGAAGTTAAGTCCCATAGTGCTCAGAGCCATTTGAACCATTTGAACACCAGACTATGTCTTGTAGGTGCCTGACTTTGTCTTTTCAGGCAGTGTATTATGATAATGTTTCTCTTGAAATCGACTGTAAATCAGTCTTTTCATCTATATTCGTCACCATACAACGTTGTTATGGTCAGGGTTTACAGTAATATATTACTAGAAAGCCACTTTTCAAAGGAGTGGAAATGAGGCACTCAATCTGTCAATTTATGGTTAGCTTTTACCTCCCGCACATAGGGACCAATTCGACAGCGCACTTCACCACTCACTTTCTCAGGGAGTGTTAAATAACCTGTCTGGTTACGTGTGACTAACCAAGACTGCGATCGTACAATATGGCGATATTCTATACCGATATATATCTACCAGAAAATTTTTTTACAGGGTAACACTTTTGATAGCCACCTACAATATTTAGACAAAAGATTGGAGCTCGTTCAGTTTCCCTTCTTCCCCCATGAACCATGGACCTTGCCGTTGGTGGGGAGGCTTGCGTGCCTCAGCGATACAGATAGTCGTACCGTAGGTGCAACCACAACGGAGGGGTATCTGTTGAGAGGCCAGACAAACATGTGGTTCCTGAAGAGGGGCAGCAGCCTTTTCAGTAGTTGCAGGGGCAACAGTCTGGATGATTGACTGATCTGGCCTTGTAACATTAATCAAAACGGCCTTGCTGTGCTGGTACTGCGAACGGCTGAAAGCAAGGGGAAACTACAGCCGTAATTTTTCCCGAGGGCATGCAGCTTTACTGTATGGTTAAATGATGATGGTGTCCTCTTGGGTAAAATATTCCGGAGGTAATTGAACTACTGACAGCCTTGGGAGAGCCAATCCTGACAAAACTCTACCATCTGGTGAGCAAGATTTATGAGACAGGCGAAATACCCTCAGACTTCAAGAAGAATATAATAATTCCAATCCCAAAGAAAGCAGGTGTTGAGAGATGTGAAAATTACCGAACTATCAGTTTAATAAGTCACAGCTGCAAAATACTAACACGAATTCTTTACAGACGAATGGAAAAACTGGTAGAAGCGGACCTCGGGGAAGATCAGTTTGGAATCCGTAGAAATGTTAGAACACGTGAGGCAATACTAACCTTACGACTTATCTTAGAAGAAAGATTAAGAAAAGGCAAACCTGCGTTTCTAGCATTTGTAGACTTAGGGAAAGCTTTTGACAACGTTAACTGGAATACACTCTTTCAAATTCTGAAGGTGGCAGGGGTAAAATACAAGGAGCGAAAGGCTATTTACAATTTGTACAGAAACCAGATGGCAGTTATAAGAGTCGAGGGGCATCAAAGGGAAGCAGTGGTTGGGAAAGGAGTGAGACAGCGTTGTAGCCTCTCCCCGATGTTATTCAAACTGTATATTGAGGAAGCAGTAAAGGAAACAAAAGAAAAATTCGGAGTAGGTATTAAAATTCATGGAGAAGAAGTAAAAGCTTTGAGGTTCGCCGATGACATTGTAATTCTGTCAGAGACAGCAAAGGACTTGGAAGAGCAGCTGAACGGAATGGACAGTGTCTTGAAAGGAGGATATAAGATGAACATCAACAAAAGCAAAACGAGGATAATGGAATGTAGTCAAATTAAATCGGGTGATGCTGAGGGGATTAGATTAGGAAATGAGACACTTAAAGTAGTAAAGGAGTTTTGCTATTTAGGGAGTAAAATAACTGATGATGGTCGAAGTAGAGAGGATATAAAATGTAGACTGGCAATGGCAAGGAAATCGTTTCTGAAGAAGAGAAATTTGTTAACATCTAGTATAGATTTAAGTGTCAGGAAGTCGTTTCTGAAAGTATTTGTATGGAGTGTAGCCATGTATGGATGTGAAACATGGACGATAACCAGTTTGGACAAGAAGAGAATAGAAGCTTTCGAAATGTGGTGCTACAGAAGAATGCTGAAGATAAGGTGGGTGGATCACGTAACTAATGAGGAGGTATTGAATAGGATTGGGGAGAAGAGAAGTTTGTGGCACAACTTGACTAGAAGAAGGGATCGGTTGGTAGGACATGTTTTGAGGCATCAAGGGATCACAAATTTAGCATTGGAGGGCAGCGTGGAGGGTAAAAATCGTAGAGGGAGACCAAGAGATGAATACACTAAGCAGATTCAGAAGGATGTAGGTTGCAGTAGGTACTGGGAGATGAAGAAGCTTGCACAGGATAGAGTAGCATGGAGAGCTGCATCAAACCAGTCTCAGGACTGAAGACCACAACAACAACAACACAGTTTCCCTTTTGGTTTTGTTTTGTCCAGTTACTCTTAATTGTTTTTTACTGTGCTTCTTCAACAGTTCTTATCTCGCTGAGACAGATAGGCTGATCCCCTCACCAACATCAGTCAGTAACATGTTCTGGAAACCTATAATTCTCAGTATTTATTCTATGAAATGGAAACTGAGGTGTAGAAATAAATGATAAAGCTTAGTGAACTAATACGCTATATGTAGCAACTTGAATGTAGTACAAAGAACGATTTTATCTACATCCATGTTTACACGCAAGCCACGCTACAAGGTACAGCTGAGGGTACATCGTACCAACAGGACCCTTATGGAATAAATGTTAAGTAGAAAAATAATATTCACATGTCGTTACCGTCTATAACACGAATTTATATAACAATGTTGTAATAAATGGACCACATTAAATTCATGTTGGTGATTTCTAGAAATGCCAGAGATTATACACAGAAACAGTAACTTTATACAACGTATGCTGCACAGATTTGATATCCTACAGTTATCATGTTCTAAATATTAACAGAAGACAATGCCACTAAATTCACTCAAGCATTTCTAGGTTTTCTCTAGTACTGCAGTAGTATTTTAAAATAATGTAAGACGGGAAAGTATCTTAACGGTAGACGTGAAGACCAAGGGTTTGAAATATAAATGAACATGGTACATAATACGGTTTATATTAACACATAGCTGCATTACTGTATAAACAGGCATTTTTGGCCTATAGTTGCCAGGTGATAGAAAGAGATTTTTATCTCAAATTTCATAACTGTATTGGAAGAATAAATTTATAGCTGCAAAATTATTCTTTTTGCAATATTTTTCTACACTTTGAAGACTGAGCGCTGGTACCCTAGCAAATGACTACGATAACGAATTGGAGCGTTGTTTTGTGTTTGGGTTTCCATATACCACATATATAAAAGGAAATATTTGGAGCTACTGCTTAAATAATTTGGTGCCGAAACCTCCTGGCAGATTAAAATTTCGTGCTACACATTCACAACAATTCCTGTTCGTGTGCACATGCCCCGCTGAGTGAGTGAGTACTGACGCCTGGTTAGCTCAGTCGGTTTAGCATTTTGCTGGGCAAGGCCAAGGATCCAGGTTAGAGGCCCTATCTGGTACACACTTTCCTATGATGTTTCAAAGCAGCGCAAATGCAACTATGGAATGAAAACTAATTCTAGAACGGTGATATTCATAATCTGCATGTGGTAAAAAAGTCACTGTTGTATTAAACAAATTGTAGCACAATAAATGTTTTTGGAAAACGAATATCCTATGCAACAACAAATCTTCAGTCACTTGAAAAACTGCAGTTTTCCAAACGATACTTTGATTTTCTCGCACAGATAAGAGCGACTTGCTCAGACAGGGAGTGCAAGTCGACTCACAGTGTAACATTGTCATGAACAGCCAATACTAACAATGCTAGTTGCATCACAAAAAGTTACATCGCTCTCTCATGCCTACAAGTCGACTGCAGATATATAAGTGGAACAGTGACAGAGCACCTTCGCATATTATAGAATTAACAGGCAGAACACTTAGCAAGCCAAGGTGCCTTCGTTGGCTTGCTGGCCATTGATCAGCGTGCTTCGGCACAGGCTGTGGTTCTTTATATTGCCCTTTTTATATTGCCCTTCTCGTACTGTAGCATTCAAATCCGATCTTTGACAAACTTCTTTGGTAGTTTTCAGGAATTATTTCTCTACCGTTTCTCACGTTATCAAGATACAACTCATGTTTCAGAATATAGAACTATGCTGGTAGTAGATAAGAAATTTAAGTCCATTGAGCAATTTCAGTATAACACGAAAAGAAACGTTGTCTGATCAATTATAGCAAAGAGGAAAGAAAATTTAAGTTACACTTAATTAGCTATTAAAATTAATCTTGAATCATAACTCCTAGAAAGAGGGTTATCATCCTCATGCAAAAGTGTTATCTGTGGACTAACAACAGTTATAATGAAATGGTTTAAATGGCTCTGAGCACTATGGGACTTAACATCTATGGTCATCAGTCCCCTAGAACTTAGAACTACTTAAACTAACCTAAAGACATCACACAACACCCAGTCATCACGAGGCAGAGAAAATCCCTGACCCCGCCGGGAATCGAACCCGGGAACCCGGGCGCGGGAAGCGAGGACGCTACCGCACGACATGAGCTGCGGACTAATGAAATAGCACGGTCTCGATAGACAGAGAAGGATAACTCCATACAGAACGTATTTGAGCCATGACATGATCTATTGATAACTCGTAATGTGGGGCAGGTGGTGGAATTTATGTTGTTATTTAAATGTAGAATGTAATGTAGAAAAGATGCATTTCCCGGCCGATTAACCATATGTTGGGCGGCGGGTGGAATTAATTGTTATATAAATGTTCCTATTATTTATGCTGTCTTTTGCCGTTCTCAACACTGGCTCTCTAACTACAATATTGGCAACCAGAAAGTGATCAGCAAAACGTGAAGCCTGTAATTAGAATTCCTAGTGCCAACTTCATCTGAGAAATACACTTATAGCTACAGCGTATTGCTGTGAGGAATTAGGAGATTGTCTGGGATTCATAATCAAAAACGATTCTCTAAAAATGTTCACTATATTCTGCAAGTCACAGACCAAAAAGCATCCACACAATCCAACTAACTGAGCAGTTCAGAGTGTAATGCGCTGATACAACTATAACTGTTCAAATTAAATGTTTAAGTGAATGCTCGCCATAATTTGATGATAATGTTCATCAAACGCCACACTAAATAATGGTAGAATGTCTGTCCCGCGGCTGCACGTGAAATACGACATACGAAAACTGAAGATAGATTATTAAAGTCATCCCAGAATTAACACTTCACTCGAAAACGAATTCATGGTTATGCGTATCCCGAGTAACTTATTACGGCATCCGAGGCTGTTTATAGCAATGATACCGACGCGACACGACTCCCAGCACAGATGGTGCGCTAATTAGCGTCTGGAGAGAACTGGGGCCTTTCTCACTCACGCAGCGTTCCTATATATAAAGCTGCGGTGCGGACGGCTAAGGGAACGCCTGATCAATTCCGCTCTTCCGACTAGCCGCTGGGCTAGTAATGCACCACTTTCAGTTATTGAATAAATCATCGCTTCCTTTGCTGATGGCCGATGAAGCTCTCAATATAAATGTCCAATTAGCACACAGGTAAGTAAAAGTCTGACGTGGCTAAGTCAAATATTTTGGGCGAGAGAATTAATTTAATTACACTACACGCAGTAGACGAGCTCTGAACTTGCCCTTTGGAGATACGCTATCGCTATAGTTTTATAGTTATTCGATTGAAACTTCTCACATCTTTATGATTATAGCGGATCTCTCTTCTACTTAAATTTAAACATCCTAGCCTTATTTATTCGCCTACTTAATCAATCTTGCTTCCTTAATTTTTAAGACAAAAACCAGAAAATCATGAATTTCAACAAAAATTTTAATTTGTGAGATCCAGAATACTGTTTCTACTAAATTATTATGCAAAAGGAATCTAAGTATAAATTTTTAAGTTTCTAGCTCTTTTCTGTTGCGCCAATGATTTTTACAGAAAAGCATCCAAATTTCGAAAATGGTTAAAGTTATTGAACTGATATTCAACACATATTGATTTAGTATTACTCCTGACATGCTAGAACCGTTTCAGGTTATTTACTTGATTTTTAAAGTATTGCACAACATTTATGACGTCAGAGCTAGTTACAGCGGACTGACTGGCACACAATGGAAAGACTGATGTGAATTTTATACGGCGTGAGTAGCCTGCTTCCCTACAGTATGACGTCTTTGAAGCAAAGATTTTGGTGCCCAGGACCGGTCAGCATGAGGGAGCGAGGTGCTGGAAATGGTGGATTTTGTCGGTAATGCGGGTAGTGAGAGGGGGGGGGGCTGAGTGGCTGTTGCAGATTTAAGTGGTACGGTGTTAGCCCATGGCCTTTTGGCTTCCAATGCTCCTGGGTCCGTAAGAAGACGTCGTGGTCACACAAGACATGGGGCTGGCCTTCTGGTTGGAATGAAGCAGAGAGGTCCGAATGATCCGGTGTATATACAGTAGGATGGGATGTCAAAGATCTGACCTGTTGTAATTACGTCCGCTACCTTCGTGCCGCCGCCACCCGGATCAGCTTTCTTCAACGCCGACTAAGATTCCGGTTGAGAACATAGTTGGTGTGGAATTATTTGAACTACGTTTCTTTTTCAATGCAGCGTCTAAGTGGTGTTCGATGCAGGTTCATTCCACGATTAGTATATGGGTTTGCACTAGTGGTTCCACCAAAATTATAACGATCGCTAGTTGCACTGTCGCTAGCCCGATATTTGACCTATTTCTACAGGGTGATTCTGCTCAGCCCCCCTGGAACTGTAAGTATTCCACATCTACATAGGTACTCCGCAAGCCACCGTACGGTGGGTCGCGGAGGATACCCTGTACCACTGTTAGTCATTTCCATTTCTGTTCCACTCGCAGACAGAACGAGGGACAAACGACTGTCTATATGCCTCCAAATGAGCCCTAATTTCTCGTATCTTATCTTCGTGATCCTTATCCGCAATGTATGTTGACGGCAGTAGAATTATTTGGCGGTCAGCCTCAAATGCCGGTTCTCTAAACTTTCCCAATAGTATTCCTCGTAAAGAACGTCGAGTTCCTTCCAGGGTTTCCCATTTGATTTCCCAAAGCATCCCCGTAACACTTATCTGTTCTTCGAACTCACCGGTAACAAATCTAACAGCCCGCCTCTGAACTGCATCGATGTCGTCTTTCAATCCGACCAGGTGCGGATCCCAGACACCCGAGTAGTATTCGAGAATAGGTCGCCCCAGCGTCGTATATCCTGTCTCCTTTACAGATGAACGACACTATCCTGAAATTCAGTCAGTAAACCGAAGTCGACCATTTAACTTTCCTGTCAAGGTCCTGACATGCTTTTTCCATTTCATGTCACTTTGAAACGATACGCCCAGATCTTTAAACCACGTAACCGTGTGAAGCAAGCCACTAATAATTCTATAAGCGAATATTACAGGTTTTTTCACTGTTCATCATTCTTAACTTACATTTTCCCACATTTAGATCTAGCTGCCATTCATCATACCAACTAGAACGTTAGTCTCAATCGTCTTGTATCTCCCTACAGTCACTCATCCTCGACACCTTACGGTACGCCACAGCATCATCAGCAAACAACCACAGATTGCTGCCCTCCTCGTTCGCAAAGTCAATTATGTACATAGAGAACAACAGCGGTTCAGTCACACTTCTCTGGGGAACTTCTGACGATATTGTTGTCTCTGATGAACACTCACCGTAGGATAAATCATCCTGTGTTCTATTAAGAAGTTTTCGAGCCACTCACATGTTTGTGAACGTATTCCATATGTTCGTACCTCCGTTAACAGCCTGTAGTGGGTCACCGCATGAAATGCTTCCAGGAAATCTAGAAACATGAAATCTGCCTGTTCTCTGTCACCCATAGTTCGCAGTATATCATGTGACAAAGATGCAAGCTGAGTTTCGAGCCAGCGATGCTTTCTGAAACAATGCTGTTTCGTGGATACAAGCTTCTCAGTCTCAATTTATTTCATACGCACTGAGAATGTGTTCAAGTATTCTGCAACAAGCCGAAGTTAGGGATATCGGTCTGTAATCTTGCTGGTCCGTTATTTTGCCACAGGAATGAACTGCACTTTTCTTCCAATCCTTGGGAATTTTCAGGGAAACAAGCTTCTCAGTCTCAAGAAAATTTATTTTATGTCAACTGAGAATGTGTTCAAGGATTCTGTAGCGCACCGAAGTTAGGGATATTGGTCTCTAATCTTGCTGGTCCGCTCTTTTTCCCTCTTACCAACAGGAATAAACTGCTCTTATCTTCCAGTCTTTAGGAGTTCCTGCTAGGCGATAGATTCACTATAAATGCAAGATAGGTAAGGGACCAATTCCGTACAGTACTCATTGTAAAACCAAATTGGGATTCCTGGTGACATATCTTCTTTCAAATTTATGAGTTGTTTCTCTATGCCAGAGATGCTCATTATTATGTCATCCATAAGGGTATCTGTCCGATGATCAAATGACGGTATGTTTGTACAATTCTTCTGCGTGAACGATTTGTTGAACGCGGAATTTAAGACTTCGGCTTTCGTTTTGCATTTTCAACTGTCACACGAGACTGGTCCACGAGGAACTGAATGGAGGCCTTAGAGATGCTTAGCGATTTTAAGTAGGACCAGAATTTTCTCGGCCAATGGCCATTCCGCAGTGGTAACACCAGTTCCCGTCAGATAATCGAAGTTAATCGCTGTCCGGCTGGGCGGGCACTTGGAGGGGTCTGCCGGTCTGCCGAGCGCTGTTGGCAAGCGGGGTGCACTCAGCCCTTGGGCGCAAACTGAGGAGGTACTTGATTGAGGAGAGGCGGCTGTGGTCTCGTAAGCTGACATACCGCGGGGACTGCGGTGTGCTGACCACGTGTCCCTACATATCTGCATCCAGTGACGCCTGTGGGCTGAGGATTATACGGCGGCCGGTCAGTACCTTTGGGACTTCCAAGACCTATTCGGACGGAGTTTAGTTTCGTTTAGAATTTTCTCAGGTTCTCTGGCTGATCTTTTGATAAGTTATGACGGTGGTAGTTGCAGTACGCTACGCGCGTAGGTTTTTTCGCATTCGCACGAGTCTCTACTAACCTTCGCTTATCATCATTTGTGCGTTTTCTTTTGTACGGAGAGTAGAACAGGCTTTGCTTCCTCAGCATTTTCCGTATTTCGTTATTAAATCATTGTGGGTCTTTGCCCTCCATTATCCACTTACAAGGCACATAACTTTCTGAACAACAATTTACATTCTGCTTGAACGTTAAAACATTTTTGGAAGGTGACTATCATCACAATTCAAGTAATGTATAAATTGCATTTTTGACCTTCATCTGCTTTTATTTTAAACCCAAACAATAACTGGTTTCAGTCTTGGACCATCTTCACGGATAAGTGTTAAAATGGTTTAAGCCACACATTTTGTCATTATTTAAAAAACGTGAAGAGCATGTCATGGATATCAATATACGTCACAGGACTTTTAGAATCAAACGAACTAATACTAAATGTACCAGAGAGAAATTATGAAGAGAAAATCAGGACTATTATTCTGATCTTCTCTTCAGTTTTTCTCTGTGCAAATTTAGTATTAGTATGTTTGCTTCTAAACGACCTGTGTCCTATATTGATTTTCATTACATGCCCTGCACATTATTTAAGTAGTGACAAATGTAACGTGTGGCTTAAACCATTTTAACCTTATCACTGAATATGGCTCAAGACTGAAACAGATTGACGTTTGGGTTTAAAATAAAAGTAGCTGATGCTCAAACATGCGTTATACATATTGCTTCAACTTGCCCACAATCCTTCTACGTCCACCTTACTGGAAGTAACTGACATCAGTTCACTGTCTATGTAAAATTCTAATAACTGCTTATCTGCTGTGTCTAGATGAAACACTCTCCTCGTCTTATTGACTGGTTTCTTAACTGTCGTAACCGTAGTTGTTATAATGACACCTTGATCGCTAATCCTTGTTTCTAAACTGACATTGTCAATAAGATCCGGTCTATTTGTTGTTACAAGATCTAAGATATTTCCATTGCGTGTGGGATGTCGATCTAGTTGTTCACGACAGTTTTCAGAAAACGTGTTCAAAAGAATTTCGAACGACTGTCTTTATCTCCCCGCAGTGAATTTCATAGACATCCTAGTGTATAATTGGTAGGTTAAAGTCTCCTCCAACTGGTGTTGAATGATCCGGGTATTTGCGCGCTATTTACCTTAGATTTTCTTTGAACGATTCTAGAACTGTGACAGGGCAATCGGGTGGTATGTAAAAACATCCTAAAATTAACATTGTTTTATCTTTACCAGTCATAAGCGACCTGGTAACTTCACTGTCGTACTCCACATCGACCTCAATAGAGTTGGCATTCGTTTCCACTCTGAGGTGTTCCGTGTGGTTGATCATAACCCCGTGCCTATCTGGCCGTTAGTTAAAGTTTATGATTGTTTTCTGTGCTGTAGATAATGGTTTTACTGCTGTATTTGTGTATCTTAAACTGTGACACCGAGAGGGTCTACTTCCTTCGAAGTGTTTATCGTGTAACTTGCTTGATTTTCGCAGGAAAATTAAAGTACAAATTTACCTTTAGAATAGTAACGCATTCTTCCTGTGGTGTGCCTGTTCACCTATAAAAGCAGTGTGTGCGAGTGCACTTAAATTTTCTGGCACTTCCTGCTATTTTTGTGCGCTCTCTCTTCTCCCGTGTTAAATGTTATCATTGATCTAACTTGACCTCTTTCTGCTACTCCTCGGGAGTCGCTTACTATTCCGAGGGAAGGAGCGGTAGGTGACGTCTGAAAACTAATCATTCATTGCGTTGTTAGCTCGGTCACCTGATTTATTTAATCGATTTTGCGGCCGAAGCCTTGAATTATTATATCTATTTCAAAGACAGTATTTTGTGTGTTACAGGCATGTTCTGCTCGCGTGCTTAGCTTGAAGGTGAGTGTGGGTCGTCGGTTAGCCAGTCGACGGCGGACGTGGTAGCTACTCCCACTTAGGCGGCTAAGGCGGTTACCACTAATTCTGATGTTGTATTTACGATACCGCTGATACTCTGTAATTACTCATGTTGGTAAAATTTTATTTTAACTTTCGTACAGTTCTTGGAACACTTGATCCTTCCCCTTTTGGGATTTTAATTAGTCAAGGTTATCATTTTTCCTCTAATGTCTAGAAACTGAATTCAGTTTGGGCGATGGTCTGCCATTAGCATTTCAGAATAATTCTTCAGTTACTATTCCAAAGTTCTAACGAAGCCGAAACGCTCTTGTTCTCTATTATTCGAGAAATTTTTATCACTATTTAAATTGTTTCAAATACTTACTGAATAGCGTTTTGATCTTATTACGTAGTTTTCAATAAATTATCTTATGTACTTTAGGAATGGTGCTTAATCTTCGTTTAGGGCGAACCCTTGCCACCATTGAGCAATCGGTAAATCACAGGGAGCATATGAGTATTACCTTTCGAAAAGTTGATGACCTTTTCAGAGACAAACACTTCACCACATCAGGCTCAAAATTATGAGTGATAATGTTCACTTTTCTTCATTCTCTCCATCTCTGCTTCAGACTCCATCATCATCATTTTAACACATTATTATCAGCAGTCCATATGGGCAGTGGAAAGTCTCGTGATATTTCAGTGCGTCGCATACGATTCCAGTTGTGTAGATGGATGGCACGAAGTTGAGTGAGCGGAACGTGAGCCCCTGGATCTGTAGGCAACCACGCAGTGCAGTTCACGCTGCCCCGCTACAGCTGAGGACGTCTGTCGCCGAGCACGAGGCAGTCAGCACCGGAGCTAGGTGCGACATTTTTAAAACCGGGCACGGCGCAGTCGGCACGTCGTACCCCAAATGAGAACGCGAGCGAGATATTCCCGTGAAAAATACCGGCTATCATTTATATGAGGGGGAGCAGATATTGCCGCGAATATTTTACACGCCAGGGATACGCCGGCCCGCCGTGACGCCGCCCTCGCGTTGGGCTCGCCTACGAGGATTTTTATTAAAAAGAATTTTCATTGCACGAAAGGCATTTCCAGAATATTTATTACTCCTTTGTGATTTTTTTCCACGGTTGTTTAGCCGCGCGGGTATATCGGTGTATCGATCACTTCCAGTCTTAATGAAGAACGACAGAATTTCCTTTTGACGTACATCCACATAATCTCAGGTCGCCTTTATCACAGGTTTGTTTTCTTTAAAAATCAAATTATATCCCAACAAAATATTTTTCGGGGAATGGAGGCACGTGCCGAAGCATTTAATACGGTCATATCGGCGTGAATTAACTACACGGTGCTTGAAAAAATATGCGATGGGCGTTGGAAATCGAATGTCGCATATTTTTCTTCTTAATATTTGTCGCACGGGCTTAATGTCACTCTACCGAATCGGATATTTGAGCTTTATTCGATAGTGGAAACAAACAAAGTGACATTTTTGAACCTCTGACAAATGAAATGTGCTTTTCACGAAACGTATTGCCAATGTGATCACGTGCTGCTAACGGTACACTGCAGTACATACCATTCTATTTGCCCGCCGTATCTGGCAGTGCGCTCCCATCATCGGCAAAAAAAAAAAAAAAAAAAAAAATTAAAAAAAAACTTAAATCGCACACTGAAAAAAGGTTTTGTGGCGGCCAGTATATGCATCCTTAGAATTTGTTTCTTTTCTTTCAGTTTACAACAATCCCAAGAATTTTGTCCAGCACTATGGATTTCGGTCAGTCGTGATCATCTTCCAATATGTTTGAAACATATCCTAATAATATAATATGAAAAGACCACAGCCTACAATGAGCGAAATGTAGGCTTCAAAGTCGAACACGTTCAGCAAGTGGAACTGTCTATACATGTCAGTGCTACAGTTGGGTTGTAACGTCATTACGCCGCTTCCTAAGATCACGTAGTTTCATCAACCTGTGTTATAGGACTTGTAGCTCGGACTTTTTGGCGATGATTCCTTTATCAACAGCATTCCACAACTTGCCCGATATCAATACTTCTCCTTTTCTGTTAAAGATGTTGTACTTTTGAATTTATATTGTCTCTGTGTACGTCCTAACACACTAATGATTGCATGATCTGGTACTGCTATTTTATTTGTCTCCCAGCTTCATTTACAAGACTTCTCTGCAAATAACACTTCACTGCCTGGCAGGGATGTCATCGAACCACCTTCAGACCATTTCTCTACCAACCCCCTACCGAACAGCACATTTCTTATTAACGGTGCCGTTTTGTTTGCTGCCTTGCCTTGCAACTTATGACACATGCTAAAATGTGTTTATTTTAAATGCTACTTTGACTCCTTGTTTATGTTACGACTTTATGTATATTAACTTTTTTTCTAAATGAACTCCACGGAATATTGGCCATAATAGGTTCCCCAACTTTGCTACTTAGTTTGATACTCCTTTTGCAAATAAACTAATGTGTTACTATACATTTGCTGCATGTAAGACTCGTATCCGATATTTTGAGAGGATCACTCCGGCATCTTATGTGCTGAAGAAGGTGTACCCAGAAATGAATAATGATTACATTCCCAATATAATTACGTAGGCTTCCGCGGCCAACATGCCCAATGTTTCCCGTTTTGGTTCTTACACATTTTAGGCGAAATAGAAGGCGGTCATACAGACACATGTTTGTGTATATGAATTGTCCTATGTAATAGGCTTTTCCTGTTTCGTCAGTGAGAGTATAATTTTAAACCATTTATGAAGTTTGTACTTTTATGCAAGACTCTTCCGTGTATTATGGCAATAGACTGGTTTCTGTTCATCACTACTTAGCCTTCAGACACTGATGAACTACGACATAATACATTCGACAAGACTGGCATACCAGAAATTAATAGATTTCGGTGCGAATTGTTAATTTTTAAAGTTTTATTCTTACCACAGCCAGGTAGTAGAAGCCACAGTGGCTGAGGTGCTAATCAAGCCACCGGCCGATATTATTGACATTACGACAAAACACTTCAGGCAGAGAAGGGATTGCGCAGTCAGAAAACATGTAACAGTTAACACGGTGCGATCAACAGTGAAGTAATATTTTGTAACTTGGGAACTTGCCTGCTACTGTGAAAACCACACGTTGCAAATTTAACCGGGCCTAGCAATCCATGCTTGAGGAATAGGGAGCTGAGAGAAGCTGACAGAACAAGTAATAGGAAGCAAACTTTCTTGTCTTCCTCCTGTAGGACTACATGTGAAGCGTAGATATAAGGGTCTAAACAATTGCGCTTAGAGGCTCAAAGCATTCGGTCGTGCCATGACGGAAATGACGAGCTTTTGAGTCACAGAGAAACCTCGAATAATCCTGCTGACTACCTCCCCACTGACTAATTCATCGAGTTCCGGCGAGGTGATCCTACTAGCATTGTAATCGCGAGGCTTGGGAAACTTCACCGACCCGGGGAGCTGGTGTGCAGCTGGCATCAACCCTCTGAAGGATTTGTACCATGGATCGCAAGCTGTCTACGGTCCGGCCTCCTAGCCCTCTGGACGCCGATCCCTGAGAGGGTGGCTGATGCAATGCTGCTCGGCACGGACGTTTGGTATCGGCTAGCGCACACAACTGCACGGCAAGGGGACTACAAATGAATGCAAGGTTGTGAAGCTTGCAAGACTATGGAGGACCTGGGTGGACCACTCTCGTACTTCTTCAGAATTCATGCATGGTGCCTCCTGGTTGTGGGCTGCTTGGCATCGTAGTAACTGCCACCTGTGAACTATGACAATGGACGTCAACAGAGGATTGGGTTGTAAGCTCATTCTGCAGGCGGGTGCGTTTGCAAGCACACCGTGTGTCTGTGAAGGTGTCTCAAGTGCTGCACAGAGTTGTTTGAATGAACACCTGTCAACACTACCACTGTTTGACTGCACCTCGCAGAGTAAATTTGCCCTCTCCATTTCTCTCACCCATCCCGATGTATTGTAACCTGGAATGGATTAGGTCGTTACAGTTGGTGTCAGAAAATGGTCAGTAGATTTCACGACACAGTTTGTATCATGAAGTGTTCGTTCAGAGTCAAAACACTACGGTTTGGTGAGAGAAGTAGTTAGAGGGTAATCGAGACACCCAAGCATTGTCAACTACTAAGACACAGTACTTTAGTACACTGCTTGTGACCAGTAGCATTTGTCATATCTTCAGCGGTATTAGCTCAGCACGAAGGGGTGCGGTGTGTCTCGCTTTACTTACATATTTGTGTAGTACTGGACAGAGTGTGTTGAAGGTTACATTTGAGAAGCCACGTTAACCCGTGTGCTTGAAACAATTAAAGGATAATGGTACACCAGATAGCAGTAGGGTGTCAGTTTCGCAATTTTGTAGGGCACGTATTGCCGTGCACTAACGCTGTATCAGGCGCTACAGTCTGGAACCGCGAGACCGCTAAGGTCGCAGATTCAAATTCTGCCTCGGGCATGGATGTGTGTGATGTCCTGAGGTTAGTTAGGTTTAAGTAGTTCTACGTTCTAGGGGACCTCTGAAGCTGAGTCCCATAGTGCTCAGAGCCATTAGAACCAACGCTGTAGCAGCCACATTTTTTTAGGCGTAGTCGTGTTGCTCATTTGGCTCACGATTGTTCAGAGTGTAGATGAATGATAATAAATTGGAAATCAAATTTATATGTCTTTACTGAGTGTAACAGTGGGTTATTTGTGTGCCTGGTATTAATTTAGGGAGGTAAAGTACGCAAAATGTTACAAACATGTGTTGCTACTACTAGAGTCCGTTGCTGCTGTAACGGAGCCAATGCAGGTGTTAACGGGGAAAAGTTTCGCCAAAATGGAAGTATGAGGTCTTCCTTCATAGAGACTTTGGAAGCTGACTGTGTTCATTCACAGCCTCAGTCATGGGAAAATAAAACAGAGTTGGAGGCAGCTACATCTTCTTTCGATCCAGCAATAACCACACTTATATATCCATTTCCTGGTAAAACAACAGAAGATGAGTCTGTTTTCATTAATAACGGAGAAGCTACTGCTGCAGTTAGTGGTTAGTCAGACGAAGTAGCTCAATATGTGCCTAACTTGCGTTTAACAGAGAAAGCCAAATCATATGTGATGAGTCATGAGACCCTCTGCAGCGTCGTTTCAGCAATTGATCGCTGGATGTGCCATATTTACCAAAAACTAAACAGGGACAGTTTTTTCACCAGAAGCTCAGTACTTTGATTTTGAAGCGTACTCAGTGGAAGTATTTCCAGGTGGGATTCGCAAAATCACTGCTCACACATATGTGCCTACCCAGAACGCGCATGCCAATAAGGATGGGTGGAAATGAGATGCAGAGACAATTCCCAAATCGTTCGATTGGGCGCGGAGGAGATGTGTCGTGCCCGGCTCGTTCGACAGACTTAACGCCTCTGGATTTTTTTCTTGTGGGGATTCGTAAAAGACATGGTTTAAAAAGACGTTCCAACTACAAATGAAGATATGCGAGAGAGAATAGTCAGCATGCGCTTCGATAAGTGCCGATGTGATAAGGAAAACCACTCAATCCGTGATAAGAAGATAGCAGCACTGCATTGATACCAATGGTCATCACTTCGAACACCTTCTGTAAATGTACGTTCGTGCCACCTTTGTGACCTTCGTTGACCTTGAAAGACCTTGCTGTTACACACCATGGGATTCGTCTCGATAGCCGCTTTCAGAAAATAAGTACCAAACAATATCATCCCCTTTAAAAAGCAAAGTTGGTCTTCATATCCCTGAAGCGAAACCACCTAGCAATCAAAAACCAGCGTCGTATTATGGCACCCGTTTTCCCATGCAACTATTGTCCCACAAACCTTTCAGCTCCTATCATACTTTCGGAGTTATTCTTGATGGCGATAGTTAGTGACTCCCCCTGGTTATATACAACTTTGTGATTACTAAACTGGAAACTCCTGAGCATTCTTTAGTTATATATTACATTGGTTTTCTATTGTGGCTGCATTTATATGTAAGCTTATACAGTACTCCAACACCCGCCAGGGTGGCCGAGAGCGCTAACGCGCTGCTTCCTGGACTCAGGTAGGCGGGCCGGCTCAGGATCGAATCCGCCCGGTGGATTAACAATGGGGGCCAGTGTGCCGGCCAGCCTTGATGTGGTTTTTTACGCGGTTTTTCACATCCCGCTAGCTGAATACCAGGCTGGTCCCCACGTTCCGCCTCAGTTACACGCGTCGCAGACATTTGAAACACGTCCGCACTATTTCACGGTTTACACTAGACGCAGACAGTTGGGGTAGCTGTGCGACTATGGCGTAAGCGAGAGAAAGAATATTGTACTGTAACCTTAAAACTCACAGATAGAGTGATGGATAGCATTCTAAAGTGTAATTACAAAACCAAAATGTAATACCATGAGAAACTTTAAATAGCACCTAGAGGAGATGGTGAAGTTTGAATTCCAAATTGCCTCTTGAGCGTTTGCCTGGCTACTAGCCTCAAATAATGCACACAGCTCCACCGTGTTGACATCACTTACTCCACGAGAGGCAAATATCCTTGTTTAGTCCTTTTTCAGTGTCAAACACTCATAGAGATTCAGTGAGAGCTATCACCGGTAGGCAACAAACATCGAAGATCACAAAAAATAATTACACGTGCCATCTCTGCAAGAGATGCTACAAAGACGTTTAACATTTGACTCAATTTCGAGATTGTAACTATCGATTCCAGCACTATGATTCCAGCGTGGACTTTCCTGATCTAGTCTGGAGACGATGGAGGTAGGTTGAATTACTATAAAAAATTATCGTATAATTTACAGACATTTCAAGTTTTATTGTTTGTACGGATGAGGTTCCACTGGTCTGCCTTTTTTACATACTTTTTTTTGAAAAAGCAACCTGCTTAATTCTTCGATTACAAATTGTTATTCACGAGTGCCTTTATATAACTAATGGAAACCGTTTTCAGAAAAAAATAGTTTAGTTTTATTCAGGATTCCTGTACACTATATTATTCACAAATACTCTGGCTAAAAAAATCTCTATGCTCGTCGACAAATATGTGAAGTCTAGGAGTCCAACATATCTCGGTTCGCTGGACAAACAATTCAAACAAATCGTATTAATGATTTTTATTACCAAAAGGTAAATGGCAATACTTAACTTTGACAATTACACAGATGTGTCGCAAGCAAATGGCAACATACAAACCATGCAATTTCTTCAGTGTAACAGTTCTCAAGTCTGTGTTACATAGAGTATACAAGCGAAGTAAGGAGCGTTGACGCTTCTATCCAAATCGCTAGTCCTGAAGCTGCTATTCAACAAGGGAGTCGCCAGTCGGTCGTGGCGCTTATGTCGTATTCACATAGCGGCGCTGCTGTCGCCTTGTCGTCCTGGAGAGGGGTATGTCAGATTGCGATAGACTGGCGTCATCTCACAGGCATCTCTGCTCTATCGTTTCGACTGGCGTGCCGGCCCCTGACTTTACGCCGTAACACAGTGCGGCTGCGTCACACCAACTTAAAGGGACGGTCTGTATGCCCGCATTGTACCACTCCACCGGTCGATGTCAGAGCCAACGAATGGCTGTATCCACAACTTACCCATAGTCCATGTACTGCTTCCCAAGGAGTGCATCTTCATTGGGCAAACAGATGCAAGTCGGAAGGTGCTAACTCTGGGCTGTAGGATGGCTGAGGGAGAACAGTCCAGTGAAGTTCTGCGACCTCCTCTCGGGTGCGCAGACTTGTGTGGGGCCTTGCGTTGTCAAAGAGGAGAAGTTCGTTTGCATTGTTGTGGAGAGGAAAATGCTGAAGTTGTTTCTTGAATTTCCTGAGGGTAGCATACTATACTCCAGAGTTGCACCATGAGGGATGACATCAAACATAATAACCCTTTCAGAGTCAAAGAAGCCCGTCGCCATGACCTGACCGGCTGAGTGTGCGGCTTTGAACATTTTGTTTCGAGGAGGGGGTGTGTGACGCCACTCCATGGATTGCTGTTTGCTTCCAATTCGAAGTGACGAACCCATTTTTGTAACGTCTGTGATGATCTTCGATAAAAAAAATGTCACGTTGAGCCTCGTCACGCCAAAGCAATTCTCCACAGGTGGTCTTCTGCTAGGCGTGAGCATCCCAGCGGACGCACACACATTTGAGTACCCTAATTGGTGGACAGGTGTCAGCACAAGCTACAGCGACGTCCAGTTGAGCAGCGAGGTGTCTGAGAGTGTCTGCATGTTCCAACATCACAGGAGTCACAACTGTGTGTTGCCAGCTGGCGCGTGGGAGATCGGTCTGTCTTGCGCGCCCTTGATGAGATGATGATAGACACCTCACCGAATGACTCAGCGTGCTTTTGTTCACTTTCAGGTCTCCGTACACATTCTGCAGCCTCCTGTAAATACCTGCCATGCTGTCGTCTTCCACCAAAAGAAACCCAATGACAGCTCTGCATGGAACGCGTGTCATTTACAGACGCCACTTTGAAAGTTACATATAGCGCCGCCAACTACCTATATAACACTAACATGCCGTGAAACACGATAATATTACCCACTGAGAGGATTTAGAAATTTGACAGCGCGTGCGTCTAATGGAAAAGAGTATCGGATTATTATTTCAAATTTTGTGAAGTTAACAGAAAAACCAAATGGGCTTTAACCTGGAGTGTTAACAATAGTGGTAAAATCATCAATGAATGAAAAGAAACGAACGGTTGCCAGCCCAATTATGCACATTAATTTGAAAATATACCTTTGAGACAATTGGATGTTAGTTACTGAAATTATTTTTGTTGAGATTTTCCTTTGAATAGCAAACAGTGCACTCTGTGCTGTGTGCAGCAGTAGTTACCAATAATACACACACCAGTAAATTATTGGGAGGAAATTTTCACCGAGCTCATACTAATGACAGTCATTGCATGAAGTGCAGGACTAATTTTGGACATGAGGGAATTCTATCTTTACTGACATGAAAAAACACAAATAAAGATGAATATTTTTTATAGCATGGTGCAGCAGTCAGCAACTGTAAAATGTAATTATATTAAATTTCAGCCTCCATTTGCATAAGCAAAGAAACTTTACCTAGGTTTCGGCTATAATAATGTTGCCTTCTTCAGGAATGTCACAATATAAAATTAAAATTAAAACACGGCAGATATTGGCCTTGTCAAACTTAAAATGTTTGTGCTACAGTACATAGTCATAAGACTGCGTCACTTCTACTGATGTTTTGCCGATAGGCCACACCAACGGGCCGGACATGTGGGCCGCGGGCGCCGCTGGCAGCGACGCAGCGAGCTCAGCTGGTGGACGCGCGCATGCGCGTCTGGAGTAATACTGACTTAAAACCAAAAAATGTTAACTGAGATTATTGTGGAAAATTGTTTATCACGATAGTTCGAACTATTAATGGCATTAAAACGATAATTCACTGAAATTACCATTTCATAAGAGGCAGAGGATATATAAAAAATGTACTTTAGATATGTAAGAATAAAGATTAATTGATAACATTATTTGTTACAACAGCTAAAAATGTTACTGGCAAATAAACCATAAAAACTGAAGGTACAGTTCCATAAGAGGCAAATGACCTTATATAGCGTAAAGGAACCTCTTAATAAGAGAAGGCCATAAGTTGAGTTTAACAGTGCCTGAAATGTGTGGGACGTAGCTAAGAATTAACGCCTGTAAATGATAATAATGTCAATTGTCTCAGCTTAGCGATTAGATGTACAATATGTGATGAGCAATTAATACATAAGAAAACCAGTAGGCTGTATGTCATAGCCAGCTATTGACGTATGTAGAAGAACATATAAGGTAATGGATTTATCGGATAATAGGCGCGTGCACGCCACAAAACATTATGTAGACAGTACAGCCAGTGGAGTATATGCAAACTTTATGAAGCTCTTAAAAATAAATACGCCATTTGATGCGTAACAAATTTTGAAACAGCATTGAACATAAGTTAGAGTGTTAAATATGCAGTCTATAATCGGAGAATTTCCGAAGCTACCAATAAGAACAAAAAGGCTGTATGTCGTTGTCAGTTATTGGCGTGGGCAATAAGCAGTAGACAATATTAGATTTAACGGATTTATAAGTAGTATGAAGGGACGTACCATACCACAAGTTATTATGAAGGTAGTTATAAGAAGTCATGTGTACGCAAACTTTACGAAGCTCATAATCAGAGATACATCATTTGACGTGTATCAATTATGTAAAAGCCTTAAACTTATAGCAAATAACAACGATTACGTGAAACGCGTATGTAAACATAAAGATAACAGGGCACTGGCATCGGGTGACACAGAAAGCCCCGCATCATCATTGGAGACGAAGCGAGGGCTGAAATCCTTCGAAGAATTTCTTATTTTTCAACTGCAATTGGTCATTAAGCAAGATGTCTTTATCATAAAGGAGGTTGTAATTCCTCACAAAATAATTCAAGTGTAACCTCCCAACAAAATACTTTCACCGAAATTACATCTGCTCGGACCTCTTACAAGGTCTTCGAAAAGTTGCATTTATTCGAGTGTATCTAGATTCTTGGGTTAAGAGCTCTGTGTTTACAAGTGGGTTAGGGGCACGCGCCATTAGGATTAGATGTTCTACAAATGACGAGCCACGGGTGCCATCTCCACTTTTGGTGGGTAAATGCTCTTTGTGTCTAGTCGATACAGCTCTTCCTGTCTGACCTATGTAATACCTAGGACAATCGCTACAGGTAATTTTGTAAACACCTGATCGAGACAATTTATCGTTAGTGTTACTTAGAGAGTGGATTAGGTTCTTTTTAAGGCTATTATTACTGGAATAAGCGACTTTAATGTCCAGTCTCTTTAAGATGATCCCTGCTTTGTAAGAGTCTTTGCCTATAAACGGGATAGAAATGAAATTGGAGTGGCCTTTATAGGCTGTACCTAGGGTACATAAGGTCGTAATGTTTCTATGTGTTTTCTTGTCATAGATCTGTTTCGCGATATTTAGGTTAGAACCATTATTTTGGGAAATATATTCAAGAGTCTTTAATTCATTCAGTAAATTGTCTGAAGAAAGCGGAATAGATAGTGCTCGGTGTATACTTGAGTGGAAAAAGACCATTTTGTGGGCTTGGGGGTGTGTGGAATCAGCAGGAATAATAACATCGGAGAAAGTGTCTTTACGGAAAATACTAAAACTTATTTTGTTGTCAGCTACTGCCAAAGTTAGGTCAAGGTAATTCAAAGTTCTATTAGCTGTTTCAGTTTCTAGGGTGAAGCTTACTTTCTCGTGGAGATTGTTAAATGCGGTAAAAATCTGATCTATGTGAACGTGGGTGCCTTCAATTACAAAAAGTAAATCATGCACGTGTCATGCATAAAAAAAAAGTTTCTGTTCATTAAATGAGGGTAATTTTGAAACAAAGTGTGCTTCATAATTTGCAAAAATTTCTGACAAAATACCTGCCAACGGGCTACCCATGGGCAGACCAAATGGTTGTGAATACAGATAGTCAATAAATGAGGAATAGTTATACATAAGAGTGGTGCCTAAAATGGTCATTAATTCGTCTATTTCGATAATGGATAATTTTTTGTTAAAATGAAAACTGGCTTCTAATACATCCAATGTGTGGTCTACTGGGGCCTTTGTGTATAAAATCGTGATATCGAAAGACACGATGTTATACAAATCAGAACAGGTTAAAATTTTCAATTGATTAGCTAAGTCCATCGAGTTTTTAACAGTGTAATTTTCCTTAAACACAACATTCTGTTTTATTTGATGATGTAAAAACCTGCCTAATTCATGACACGCACTGTTGGTACTATCCACAACGGCACGGATGGGGTGATGGATCTTGTAACCCTTAAACTGACTCCTCAAAACGGGCGGTTTAGGGTTCCTATTTATAAGCCATTTTTTACGAAATTCACCGATTAGTTTCTTAGTGTTATGGAGTTCTGATCTAATCTCTTTTTGCAAAGCTGATGTGGGGTCTATCGCAATCGCCCTGACGCCATTGTCCTCGAAAAAGTTTTCAGTTTTCTCCACGTATTCAGTTTTACTAACAATAATTAAAGAGTTGCGCTTGCAAACTCATGATATTAGGGCCTCAATATTGTTCATTTTATGATTAATGCTCAGTTGACTGGAATACTCTGTTCCAAATTTTGAAGGTGGCAGGGGTAAAATACAGGTAGCGAAAGGCTATTTACAATTTGTACAGGAACCAGATGGCAGTTATAAGAGTCGAGGGGCATGAAAGAGAAGCAGTGATTGGGAAGGAAGTCAGACAGGGTTGTTGCCTATCCCCGGAGTTATTTAATCTGTATATTGAGCAAGCAGTAAAGTAAACAAAAGAATAATTTGGAGTAGGAATTAAAATCCATGGAGAAGAAATAAAAACTTTGAGGTTCGCCGATGACATTGTAATTCTGTCAAAGACAGCAAAGGACTTGGAAGAACAGTTGACAGTGTCTTGAGAGGAGGACATAAGATGAACATCAAAAAAGCAAAACGAGGATAATGGAATGTAGTCGAATTAAATCGGGTGATGCTGAGGGAATTAGATTAGGAAATGAGACGCTTAAAGTAGTAAATGAGTTTTGCTATTTGGAGAGCAAAATAACTGACGATGGTCGAAGCACAGAGGATATAAAATGTAGACTGGCTATGGCAACGAAAGCGTTTCTGAAGAAGAGAAATTTGTTAACATCGAGTATAGATTTAAGTGTCAGGAAGTCGTTTCTGAAAGTATTTGTATGGCGTGAAGCCATGTATGAAAGTGAAACGTGGACGATAAATAGTTTAGACAAGAAGAGAATGGAAGCTTCCGAAATGCGGTGCTACAGAAGTAAAATTAATATCTGTCTTATTTATTACTCTCTCATAGAATTGAGGAGCGTTCTTAGAATTATTATAAGAGCTCTACGCCCTACAGTTGTTAACACGATTTGACAATTTGCAAAGTTACTTATCATGTCTCTTAAGAATTTCGCCTTTTCGGTTAGCTAACCATGGGATAGCGTGTACCAAAAATGAATCTATTTGGTAGTTGAAAGCATTCTTCACTGTTCCAGAAAGCTCAAGGTGACGCCCGTAGGCTATTCCATTAAGGCTAACTTTCTTAGGATATAAATCAGCAATTCTACTGTTCAAAATCTGACATACCAGATTCTGTTTCAAATTCTGTTACTTATTACAGGGCTCACTGATATAACAATTTACAAAGTTGGGAATAACATTTAATTGCTTGCAGTGATTAACATAAGAGATTGCCATACCTGTTTTAAGAATTTTATACGAAATGTCCATGTAATTATGAGCTGCTTTAGTCACCTGGGCAGGTACGAATTTGAACATTTTTAGCATTTTGCAGAAGAGTCAGCAACTGTAAAAAGTAATTATATTAAATTTCAGCCTCCAGTTGCATAAGCAAAGAAACTTTACCTAAGTTTCGGCCATAATTATGCAGCCTTCTTCAGAAATGTCACAATATGAAATTAAAATTAAAACGTGGCACACATTGACATTGTCAAACTTAAAATGTTAGTACTACAGCATAGTCATAAGACTGCGTCACTTCTACTAATGTTTTGCCGATAGGCCACACAAACGGGCCAGACAGGTGGGCCGCGGGCGCTGCGTCGTAACTGGGCGCCACGGGCACCGACGCAGCGAACTCAGCTGGTGGACAGACGCAAGCGCGTGTGGAGTAATACTGACTTAAAACCAGTAAATGTTAACTGAGATTATTATGGGAAATAGTTTATTACAATAATTCGGACTATTAATGGCATTAAAATCATAATTTACTGAAATTACCATCCATAAGAGGCAGAGGACATATAACAAGTGTACTTTATATATGTAAGAATAAAGATTAATTGATAACATTATTTGTGACAACAGCTAAAAATGTTACTGGCAAATAAACCATTATAACTGAAGGTACAGTTCTGTGAGAGGCAATTGAAATTATATAGCGTAAAGGAAGCTTTTAATAACAAAAGCTGCTACTGCAGACGTGCTACGGACAGCTGATCGCTACGCCAAGTTCATTGCACGTGGTTGTTCAGTTCGCAGCACTAGTAAAAAATCTTTGATTATTGCAACAGTAAAGACTAAATCAAAATGCTAATCATTCACTTAAAGTACTTTGCAAGACAGTAAAATACAACACTGGGCTTAATTAACTTCAAAAAGAACCATTCATGATGGCTACCAAAAGTACACATTCTTTGAAAATGTGCATAATTTTACTTCTAACAGTACTACCGTAAATATGTTCGTTAAAGACTTACATGTACTTGAACTTTAATTAAATGTGGAGCAGGTATTCTTTGCAAAAATATTTACACATTCTAAGACTATAATCCTACCAAACTATATTTTATAATAAACTAAGGACACTATCAAACGCTTATCCAACTTCACTCTTGTGGTTTTACCTTTTAAATAATTAAGATCTTCACTGTCCTATTAATTGATCTTTGAATTTTTGTACTTTAAGTTCCTACCTTAGCAATTGCACTCGGAGTAGTTGATTAACAAAGCATCCAAATGTTACTCTTACTTTAACTTTCACTACTCCTTTTAATTTAGACAAAAACCACTTTTACACACATGAATGGAAGATTTCTTCGTTTAAATCATGATACTTGGTTTTAGTAGCACTTAGGTGAGGACCCTGCGTAGGTTTATTATCAGGATTGAAATTATGGTTCCGGACACGAATTTACGTTTATTTATGTTTTATGTGATTGTTATTGAAACAACACACAGATTAACTCATTCCCATATACATTACTTAACTGAATGTATGTCGTTTGTGAAGCAGTAGCAAAGTTTGGTGGCAGGCTCAATGTCGGCTAACTGTACTCATGAATCTTGAAGTGCGAATGCTCTATCAATTCTCTTCTTGGCGTCGGATTTTCGACTTAGAGCCATTCCATTATTCCGTGAATACCAAATAATATCCAGATCCATATCCGAGACAAATCCCTTCTATTGCAGCTCCCAATTGCCTCTCATAGCACCGTCGAAGTGTACTGTGCTAAGGCTAGCCACACACTGGGTGCCGTTCACACACAGGAGCCGCTCAGTTCGACCGCCAAACCCACCTTTTACAACGCGCCACGCCACTTTCGTTGCGGAGGAACTTCTCTACAGCGTTTACAGTTACAAGTACCCTAAGCATGAACCAACTTTTAACAAACATACTCTTTTTGATGAACATATTCGTATTATAATAATTTAAAATTTCTACATATTCTTTTTCTGTTTTCATATATACATTACAAAACTCAAATTTTCTTGACATAGATCAAGGAGTTTAAACCACACAGTATACACAATTGACAAATTGCAGATATAAAGTTACATAAAATAATCGTACTCCTAATCGATATAAGTGTTACACCAGAACTTCATGAAACTGCTTTTGTTCGTTTTCACTTCTCTGTAGACATTCTTCAGGCGCCTATTAATATCTGCGATGCTCTGGTTTTCCGCCAAAAGAAACACAATGACAGTCCCCTGCTTGGAATGCATCTCCTTTACAGACATCATTTTTGAAGGATACGTATAGCGCCGCTATATGTCCAAACTTCATCAACTATGGGGCCTGAAGCGGATGGCCGACACGTCTAAAAAAAAAAAAAAAAAAAAAAAAAACCGGCATTTTCCAAGATAAACTGCTCGAGAAAGATGTTTTGCATTACTTTTTGTACGGACCCCGTACATAGAAAAAAATTGTACAGTTCTGCTTGTATTCTGCTGATTATAAAAGAGAAATAGCACTTCTGTCGTCAAATTTAAAACAAATAATCGTTAGTTCTCCTTGTTTATGAACCACATCCTAGAGACAGCGACGATATTAAATTCCTGTCGAACTGGATACCTTAGTATAAATCTCTGCGCAGAAGCTGATAGCGAGTGGCGTGGATGGCGTGTGTGAGGGACACGTGGCATTTCATACAGAAGCGGCGAGCACTTAGGTGATTTATGGCGGGTCGCGACACGTGGTCGTGGCTGGTCCTGAATCGCTGCCATCCGCAAGATTGATTTGCCGGCGCGGCCGCCTGTCATATGTCGTTAGGTACCGCCGCTGGGATATCTTCCTGCAATTGATATCCGCCTGATCGCTATCCCACGGCGTAGCTGCAAGTATCGTCGTTGAGAGCGTGACGTCATGTATTGTCTCGAGTAGTCACAAGGCATATCACCATCTCTCTCTCTCTCTCTCTCTCTCAATCTCTCTCTCTCTCTCTCTCTCTCTCTCTCTCTCTCTCTCTCTGTGTGTGTGTGTGTGTGTGTGTGCGTAGTTCCACACAGTCTCGTAGTAGCAGGTATTTCTCAACGCAGTGTCTTCGCAAAAGATCTATGCCAGCATGTGTAGTTAACAGGAGGGCATACAGGTGAATCACTTAATTCATACACTTACAGTACTGACATGGAAGGTACTATTCATATGCAGTTTTAACATAAATGAAATGTAACGATGGGGACAAGCCTGGAAAGGCGCGGTGTTAACACGGCACTTTCGTGATTTGGAGAGGCGTTTTGGTCGAGGATCAAATCCACCCGGTGGATCATCTACAAGGATGCCGGCCAGCCTGGATGTTCTTTTTAGGCGCTTTCCCGCATCCGAGGATAAAGACTACAAGCTGTTAACCACGTCCCCAATCAGTTACGAGATCCGTAAATCCAGAAAAACGTTGGCATATTTTCACATGAGAGCCCAGACGCTGACGGTTGGAGTGCACCAATTCTGTCCAGGGTGCCTAGTGGCGGAGGGGGTGGGGGAATGGCGTGGTGAAAGGAAACGCATCCGGTCACCCTGTGCCATTCTAACGTTGGCTACTCCAGTAATTAACATACCAATCATGTGAAGATACGGTATAAAGGTCAGGGCATACAAGAAGAAGCAGAAGTGTGAAGACGGTGCCAACATAATTGCAGCGCACACAATGACTTTACTGATCACCAGAATGGGTACTGCGGAAAGTCATATGTCTTAAATGGAGCAGTACCGATAGACATTAACAAAATATCGAATTTCTTAGCATTTCTGGATACCAACATTCGCTGTTTCTTACTTCTTGAACTGTTACAGAATAACTGGCTGTGGAACTAGCGTTACGGGCGACAGACATGAAAAAATCATACTCTTGTCAGTAAGCAGTTGAGTAGTCCAGACAATCTGCGACTGATAACTGTACTACAGTACAATAAAAAACACTTTAAGCTGATTTTATTTTGTTAATGTGAAAGGGCAGTGATCAATTTTTTATAATAAAAGAATACATAAACAGCGTTTTCCATTTCAGGAATGTATCGGGTGCAGGTTATAAATGATTCATCTTGGATAGTATACGTGTCGTCCAATCCCACATTCCCCCAGCCCCCAACCCAGTGCACAGTACTCCTTCTTCCCCGTCCCTCACTATTCCATTCGAAGATTTTGCCAACGAAAAGTGACGACAGGATAGTACTCTATGTAAGGTGGACTTTCTTCTAGTCTTCATTGCTCCCATGCCAGAGCAAATAACTCGTTTAGCCACGCATCTTAGTACGTCTGCACACGGATTACTAAGCCAAAATATTTCATCACGCAGGCTGGAAATTTGCATCGTTTATAACAATGGTTTTTAAAAGTTCGGAGACATTCTTGCACTGACCAGTGGAATGCCTCAAGAACAGAGTAGCAAGTCTTAAAATCTTCTGATATTCTTCTCTCATTACAGTAAAAGCATGCAAGATACATTGGTGATGAGTAACAGTCAAGAAATGTTAGGATTGTGCTTTCTCCAGCGAACCGTTCCATTCTCCCCATTAATCTCACATAGCACATACATTTGCATAATTAATTGTGCTAAATCTAACTCAAAAAGGGATATACCCATATATGAGAGCCGGACATGGCGTTCTAACTTCACCTATACAGGGCGTGCGGGCCAAGACTCGGCCTGTCTCGGCTTCGCACTGTCGTTCTCTGACATGACCGACGTCATTTCGTAGTGCAGCGTGGCATTTTTCTGTCGGCACAACTCGCTTCATTACGACAAAATCGTGATCTCAGAGCAGTTTACCCTTCGCTACTTGCTCGTAGTATCGATCTAAACACGGGATTCATTGTCCTCTAAATCGAGAACCACCCTGCGCTAAATTTGCAGGCTTGGAGCATGTGAAGAAATTGGTAGTAGAAACAGTAACATTTCTGAAGCCCCAAGCTTTCATCACTGGCAGTTACAACAGTTTTCGATGCAACTGAACGAAGAGGATGAAGACTTTGTTTTGTACTGCAAAATAGGCTGGTTAAGTCAAACGGCATGTCTGGAACGTTTTTCGATTTAAAGCACGATATTGTTGAATTTTTGTTGCACGAAAGAGTGCAAGAATGAAAATTAAACATCCGGAATCGATTGCTGACCTAGCATTTACAGAAAACATGACAGCACACCTGCACAGTAAGACGTTGCAAGGTGAGAAGACTTCTTTCTGATGCGGTAGGGATGCATTTAAAAAGAAACTCGTGTTTTCGAAGGGACACATTCTGAGAAACACAGTGCAGTTCTCTAGGCTAACTGATGTTAGAGAAGACGTGAGGTTTGAAAAGTTCATTGCCGCCTTGAAGGAATTACAAGGATAGTTTTCTAAACGCTTTGAGGACTTTGCCAAACTCCCATCTGATTTCGAGGTGGTTAAGGGAGCGTCTTCAGTTTCAATTGAAAGCACCCCTGTGCATGTGCAGATGTAAGTGACATTTCTGCAATGTAATTGCCGTTTTAAACACAAATCCCTTTAACGTTAAATCCCTCCAGGACCTCGACATTGCTTTCCTCAGGTAGTTTCCACAACTTCATAATGAAGTTGCCAAAGTCCTACAATATTTCGACTAAACGTTTTATAGACTATGAAACTAAATAAGTAACAATGAAGTGACAAGCTGAGTGCGAAAATCTATGAAATTGTCTGAGATTATCATAATACCGACGGATTGTACCAGATGAAAGTTATATTTTATCTTCATTGCGCCAAAAATAATTAAATAATACTGCAAAATTCTTTTGCATTTGGTCTTGTAACGTTCCTTAAATAATTGTGTTTGTACAAGTGTAACTCTCTTTAAAAATAACTTTATGTTATCTAAATTTACTGTGTAATGCGTTGTTGAACAAATGGAATGCTTAATGCTGTAATCCAAAGAAAAATTAAACAAATTAATCTGGAAAACCTGAATGTAATGCCCATAATGAAATCAATCCCTCTGAAATTTACTCAGTCTCGTGAGAATCGAGTTCTATGGCCTTGTGTAATAAACTGATAAAGTTCCCTACGCAAATAAACAATGAAATAAAATTTTCTTATCTCTTGAGTCGTAACGGATGTAATCTTCGTATTCTGTTCTCTCCACAGAATGCATACAAAATATTCAATCTTGGCTCGGCGAAGTGCAATGCCAGCCGTAAAATAGCTTCAAACAAATAATGTCACACGACATTGTAAAGTATGAGGTACTGATAACAGGATATGCTAAGACCGAATTCTTCAGTTAGAAACTTATATTCATATTCAAGTTTATCCTTCACAAAATCTGATACGAAACATTTTACGTTAACTTCAAAATCAGTGAACTTCTCCATTGCTCTACAATTATCACTTAGAGACGTAGTTAACAAAACTTGGATTGTTACATGACAAAAGCTCTGACAACGCTTGACAAAAGAGATTCCAAAATTTAACTTGTCTCTATCAGGATTATAAAATATACAAAATATTACGAATCGGGTATACGTAATCAACCTGTACATTAAATCTGATGGCAAATACTTGGTTCCTACATTCAAGGGACAGTACTGTTAGAATTAGCAAAATC